>NC_090222.1:36285000-36440000 GCF_024489055.1 Chanodichthys erythropterus
TGAAGGAATGCTGGGCCCTCAAAATGGCGTGAAACCCCAGAGGGATTCGGTGCCTTCAGTTAGAATGTGTTTATTGTGAGACTTGAAATGCTTTTCATCGTGAGCGCGCTTGAGAGGAAAGAGATGCGCGCTTGCGCGTTTGGCTATGATGCCTGTTTTAATATCTTCTTCTCGTCTATGGAGAAGGACTGTGCTCCTTTAGATTCAAAGGAGGCAATAACACGAGAATACAGGGAGGAAGAAAAATGAGAAAGCATAGAAGAATAACACTTATATGTGTTATTTATATTCAGTAATTTACACATATATGTATAAAATGTATATAAATATAGGTTTTTATCACTAGATGAAGAGGATATGATAATGCATTTTAAGCTCTACATATCAAAATATATATTAGCAGAATTACATTTGCATTCATGTGTGCAATTAGCAGATGCTTTTATCCAAAGTGACTTACAATAGAGGAAATTAATTAATAATAAATGTGTCATTCCAGTGAAGTCTTTACTTTTGGATTCAGTCTTCAGGCTCACGGCTCTAAATTTCCTGAAAGCATGATCGACTGAAGGTGTCACAAAAGAAATTGTAATTTTCTAATCATAAATTCCAGCCTCCTGTCTCTTCCTGTCTTTTCTCCGTGTGCAAGAAGTTCATTATTTATTCTCGGCTGAATTAGAGTCTGGCACGTTCTCCACTTTCATTTGTTTGGTGTCAGCATGTGGAATTAATTTAATAAATGTCGTCTTTCATCATGTTAAAGGCTCCCCAGTTATTTGTGGAATGGGCTCGTTGTTGCACCAGAAATCATGTGTTTTTCCTTTTGTGTTTGAGGGAAAAGATTCAGCCTTAATTTCAAGACAAACATCTCATATTTTCTTCTTTGACGATGAATATAATCTGATATAAATCTTATAATCCAGCTCACTGGTATTCACAAATGAATCCTTAACATAAGTGGGTCAAAGTCTGTGATGTCTTTTAAGGGCGACCGTAATCATTGTAATCATTCCAATGAATCATTCACGGTAAGATCAAGAACATGAAATAAAGAATCTGTCTTTTGACTTCATGTTGGGTCAAATTCTGTCATCATTTACTCGCTCTCAAGTCGTTCAAAACCCATAAGACTTTGGTTTATCTTCAAAACGCATTAAAAGTCCAGGCAACCAGAAGATCCATAAAGGTGCCGTAAAAGCCTAAATTAAATCTTCTCATCAAATAAAGCAATCATATCTTTTAATAAGACTTTTGTAAGACTTTAATAAGGATTAAACTGCTTGATTCATATGGATTTTTTTAATGACACCTTTATAACCTTTTTGGATCTTTTAAAGGGTTAGTTCACCCAAAAATGAAAATGATGTCATTAATGACTCACCCTCATGTCGTTCCAAACCCGTAAGACCTCCGTTCATCTTCAGAACACAGTTTAAGATATTTTAGATTTAGTCCGAGAGCTTTCTGTCCCTCCATTGAAAATGTATGTACGGTATACTGTCCATGTCCAGAAAGGAAATAAAAACATCATCAAAGTAGTCCATGTGACATCAGAGGGTCAGTTAGAGTTTGTTGAAGCATCGGAAATACATTTTGGTCCAAAAATAACAAAAACTACGACTTTATTCAGCATTGTCTTCTCTTCCGGAATCCTTTCCATTGAATTGATTCCATTGAATCCTTTCATTTGTCGGCTTTGGTAATGTACTTTTACGTCGCCGTGGTTGTTTTTGGCGATTAGGACATCCGCAACATTTTGAAGCATCGAAAATACATTTTGGTCCAAAAACAACAAAAACAACGACTTTATTCAGCATTGTCTTCTCTTCCAGGTCTGTTGTCAATTCGCGTTCAAGACTCCGCTGCTGCATCTTCTTCTTTCCTGTTTTACGGCGGTTGGCATCCAGCTTATTGGTGCATTACCGACAGATGAAAGGACAGATGAAAGGATTCAATGGAATCAGTTCAATGGAATCAATTCAGTGGAATCAATTCAATGGAAAGGATTCCGGAAGAGAAGACAATGCTGAATAAAGTCGTAGTTTTTGTTATTTTTGGACCAAAATGTATTTTCGATGAGCACTGCAACTTTGCAGATACTGTTTATGCTCAAGCAGCAACATTACACACTAACTAAAGTTAAAATAGTGAAATCGCATTGAACCACCCCTTAAAGCAAAGATGGTCATGTGCAATTGATCTGGTATGAGATGCATTATGAATGCTTGGGTAAAGAGAAAATGATGCATTTTGGCTGTTATTCAGCTGAAGACATTTCATTGTTGATTCAGTTCAATTGTAAAGATCATCAATTATTAAATTAGTTAATTTCATCTATATGTCATCGTTCAGCTCAGTGATGGGCAAGAGGTTGAGTCAGTATTGTGTTGAAACTCATGGTTATTGTGAGGGCTGTGAAATTTCCCAAACACGCTCGAAGCTCTTGACCAATTACAACACGCTGATCCAGCCGGCCAATCAGAGCACATTGTGCTAAACAGGAACTAAACAGAGTGTTACTAACAGACTGGGAATAGAGGAGCTGCAACAATGGGGAATATGTGAAAAATAAGGTGTTTATTGAATATTTAAGCATGAAAATCTATTCTTGTAGAGCCCAAAAACAAAATCAAGACATTTTGTAAATGGGCATAATGGGTCCCCTTTCAGTTTTAACTAAAGTCTTATGGGTTTGGAATGACACAAGGGTGAGTAAATGATGATTTTGGGCTGAACTATCCCTTTAAGACATTTAAGAATTTGTGATTATGTTGTTGTTTGTCACTCTCTGGATGAAGTCTTTCTGAGAAAAGGCCAGAAAGCACTCCAAACACTGTCAAAGATCAGCCTGAGAGATTTCCAGTGAGAATATAGTTTCTGCCGCCTCAGTTAATCAGCATGCGTCTGCCAGACTTTCAACCAATCCCAACTGCACTGTCAGGACGTCAGCTCCTAATTGCTCGCCAGCTCAGCTGTTCCACACAGAAAACTTTCCAGAAATCTGAAACGTTACACAGCATTTCCAGGAGAGAAAATCAGCATTGCTGCATGGTGGATTCCTCATTTCAGATAGTAAATGACAATTTTAATGGGCTGTCGTCTGTTTTCTTCTTCCTTAATTAGCTTATAATGAAGTGTGAAACGCTGAGTAAATGTGATGAGATTGTCATATCGCCGTTCACCCCTCATCCGTTATTTGTTTGCGTTAGCGTGGAGGTTGGTTTGTGTAGCTCTTGGCAATCATCCATCCATCCGTCCAGATGCTTGCCAATTATCTTTGGGATGGTGTGTGGGGTGATTCAATCCAGCCAAACACACAAATGTCTTTTTCAAACGCTGCAAACGGTCCTGGATCAAAGTTTTTCAGGAACTGCCAGACAGATGTCATGTTTTCCTTCCAAGGAACACAATGCAATCTTGGCCCAGATATTTTGCATTTGGAGAAAATGAAACAAACATTTGCTGGTGAATAATGTTCGTCAGAGAGAATCAGGACACTTGCAGTGTCGTCTTGTGTTGTTGAGCGCATTGATGTTAACTGGTTTGGACTTGCGGTCTTGTAGCTTTCATTTGCCACATTTGTTATTTCATGGTTTGTAAGAATGCTCCCAAGTGCCCTTTTTCTAAATTGAATTTTAGCATTTAAAATAGATTAGCAGTCAATATTAGGGAGAATTTTTATTTTATTTTTTTTTTTATTTTAATTTCAATTTCAGTTGTAACTTGTAGTATTATAATTTTATTTGTAATTTTAATTATTTTAGTTTTAATTTTAATTTATTTTTAATTTAATTTAATTTTTATTTTAGTGTATTTTATGTTATTGTATTAATTTTAATTATTTTAATTAATTATTTTAATTTTAATTATTTAAATAAATAAAATATTATTTATTTTATTTTATTTTTTACAGTTCTACTCAATTGTTCTACGCACCCCCTAGTTTTTAATTATTTTTATTAATTGTAATTGTAATTATTTTTTATTTTATTTGTAATTTTAATTATTTTAATTTTAATTTATTTTTAATTTAATTTAATTTAATTTCATTTCATTTTAATTTTATTTTAATGTATTTTATTTTATTTTATTAATTTTAATTATTTTAATTAATTTAATTTTAATTAAAAAATAAAATTAAAATAAATTTTATTTTATTTTATTTTATTTTATTTTATTTTATTTTATTTTATTTTATTTTATTTTATTTTATTTTATTTTATTTTATTTTATTTTATTTTTTACAGTTCTACTCTAAATTTTTCTACGGACCCCCTAGTATTCCCAACTTATACAAAAAAAACAAAAACATCATAAATATGTAAAACTATTATTTGGAAAATATGCAATATTTGATTTTTATTCATAGATGTTCTTTATTTAAATATATTTATTTATTTATTTATATTTACATATTCATAATTATTTAGCTTAATCATGTTTTTTTTTTTTTTTTATTATTATTGTTTTACAGTTTTACTCCAAATTTTTTCGACGGACCTCCTAGAATTCCCTTGCGTCCCCCTGTGTATACCCGGACCCCAGTTTGAAAACCCCTGGCGTAGATCACTTTGGATGAAAGCATCTGCTAAATGACTTACTTGCAAAGGAAAAGAGCGGTTCAATCCAGGAAGTGCCACATCTGTCATGTTGACATTTAAATCAGTTGGAGAAGTGCTCAAAGAGGTCATCGTTTCAAAGCCAAGCGCATGATGTCAGCGTGCACCAGTACTCTGCAAGTGAGAATTACTTTTCCTGATCACTCGTCTACATTTACAGTGGGGCTTGATGTACGGCATGCTTCTAATATCACACTCATAAGTGCTTGAGGTCAGTTATGATGCTGTGAGTTAATACACAGTGCAGATAAAAGCATGTTCTCGACAACATAAACCAAACTCTTCCAGGCCTCAGCTATAACTACAGTGTTCTTTAAAACTTTTCAGACCTTTTACCTTCACTTACAGCTGTATTGAAGGGTAATATCTGAAAAAGCATAACTGTGGCACCCGCTGGTTTCACATGCTGCCGTCTCCCTCCTCACTTCATCTAAGCTTCTTAACGCTCCTATCATGAGCTGAAATTATTACAGTTTGAAGACAGCGGTTCGGTGGAAGATTACACATGAGGAGGTCATGATGGTTTGTAGAATCCTAGAAATGAGGTTTCATTTTTGTAGACTTCATTGAGTTCTCATTTATGTTTTATTTAGGTCATGGGTTTTCAAAGTGTAGGGTATGTCGGGGAGTAGGCCTTGTCGATATAACTATGACAATCGATAGAGATTTTTCGATATAGTTTATCTGTGTGTACTGTAAATATATCCGTTCAGTGCAGGACTGCTTAAACATGATATAGAAGCAAAGAAACATGGATAAATAAGAAGATAGAGCGGGGCGTGCTTGATGATGAGTTATTAAAAGCACAATAAACCGTGACAGATAAGTGAAGCCATTGTGTATGTTGTGTTAAAAGGGAGGTCCACTGTCTTTGACTTTGAAAACCCCTGATTTAGTGTCAGCTTTGTCTTAAAATTAAAGAGAAATTAAAATTAGATGCACACGAGTCAGTAGTCTTGCAGAAAGATTATAGAGCTTTAAAATGAATCGTTCATATTGAGATCTCTTACTTTGATTCCAGACATGTTTATAGTTACAGTTTGTGGTTGCAGTTTGAGACATCATTGAGATATCTTCTGAAACTCAATATGAGATGAGACACATGTTATACGAGGTCTTTTGTTCAGAAGAAATATAAGAATAGGGTCGGGAATGTTTGTTTGGTATAGATAGCGAATCAGTTCAGTTCACCATTCATTGGTTTTGATTAGATTCAGAACGATTTGATTCGATTCATAATAAAATTCTATTCAGTTTGATTTGATTTGGATGATTAGCATTTATAGGATGCATTGGGGAGGAGGTCAAATTATGGCCAAGTGATGCTGATGGTCGGTGACACTGTGACACTTCTATGCAAAAAACAATTTTGTGACTGTAGTACAGTAGTTCTCAAGTTGGAAAAAATGTGTGAACCTTAGTTCAGGGAAGACGTAAACACATGACAGAATGACTGAAATTAAAGGGTCCAAAAATGAAAATTATGAAATGTATTATTCACCCTCATGTCGTTTCACACCCGTAAGACCTTTGTTCATCTTCAGAACACAAATTAAGTTATTTTTGATAAAATCCGATGGCTCAGTGAGGCCTGCATTGCCAGCAAGATCACTTCCTTTTTCATTGCCCAGAAAGGTACTAAAGACGTATTTAAAACAATTCATGTGTGTACAACTTTATTCAAAAATCTAGTGATGGGCGATTTCAAAACACTGCTTTAAAGCTTTATGAATCTTTTGTTTCGAATCAGTGGTTCGGAGTGCCAAAGTCACCTGAACTATTGAAATTTCGAAACACTTATGACATAACGAAGCCTCTTTTACTGAAATCACATGACTCCGAACCATTGATTCGAAACATAAGATTCGTAAAGCTTCATTAAGCAGTGTTTTGAAATCGCCCATCACTAGATATTGTCGAATAAAGTCGTTATTTAGTTTTTTTTGGTGCACAAAAAGTATTCTCGTCGCTTTATAACATTAAGGTTGAACCACTGTAGTCACATGACCTGTTTTAAATATGTCTTTAGTAGCTTTCTGGGCACTGATCTTGTTGTCAATGTAGGCCTCACTGAGCCATCATAGTTCATCAAAAATATCTTAAAGGGGTGATGAACTGAGAAATAAAATTTTCCTTGAGCTTTTGACATATAAGAGGTCATCATACTTTAAGAATATCCTGTAAGTTTTAGAGCTGAAAACTTCCTTGTTAGTCCAATAAAAGCTTTAATTGACACCAGACCCAGCAAACAACAGGATTTAGTGGGGATCTATAACGTCAAAGGGCAGCAAGCACCGCCTCCACAGAAGATGATCAATGCCTACTTCATCACTGCCTGTTTAGCCCCGCCCACCGATTCATGCATGACATGCAAAAGAATAGGTAGCCTGAGTAACATAGGCCTATATGGTGCTAAACCAGATCGAGCTACCAAGCAATAAACATGCTGTTGAGGATTACAAATTATTGTGCAGTGCTGGACTCGACAGTAATGCAACATGTCAGTAACTGTGTCAATTCTAATGCCTGATCTGATATTAATGTTTCACGTACAGTCAGGTGATCTTTGTCTGTGTGTCAGTAAATCAAACCAGTGACTAAACGTCAACTTGCCTTGTTTCTCTTAGTAGGATGAAAATAATCTGTCATTTAACTGTCATTAAATTATAGCGATCAATTATTGCAATCGTTGGAGGAGCGCGCACTGAAGCTGTCAATCAAACAGCATGAGTTTATCAGTGACTGACGTGCAAAACCCCCGTTTCAGTCAACGAATTTCTTAATTATTTCGCGTTTGCACTGTTAGTGAAGATGTAAGCATTTGTTAGTGTGCAGAAATTGAGTTCCAATGATGTGTTCACTGCTTTCATGTGCTCAACATATGTAATTGGCTACAATGTTCATCTTTTAATGCCATGATCTAAATATAATGCCATAGATCTAAATGTAATGCAACACTATTCACAATTAGTTAACCTTGAGAGCTGTAATAGTAAAAACTTGCTAAAAGAGAGAGTAATGCTTGGCTATTTCAAATGGAAAGATGTTAGCCAATCACAGCAGTGGACGTTTACACTGAAGTCTCACAGCAGACGCGCCCCTTAAAGGTGCTCTAGATTCAAAAATTGAATTTACCTCGGCAGAGTTGAATAACAAGAGTTCAGTACATGGAAATGACATACAGTGAGTCTCAAACTCCATTGTTTCCTCCTTCTTATATAAATCTCATTTGTTTAAATGACCTCAGAGGAACAGGCGAATCTCAACATAACACTGACTGTTACGTAACAGTCGGGATCATTAATATGTACGCCCCCAATATTTGCATATGCCAGCCCATGTTCAAGGCATTAGACAAGGGCAGCCAGTATTAACGTCTGGATCTGTGCACAGCTGAATCATCAGACTAGGTAAGCAAGCAAGAACAATAGCGAAAAATGGCAGATGGAGCAATAATAACGGACATAATCCATGATATCATGATATTTTTAGTGATATTTGTAAATTGTCTTTCTAAATGTTTCGTTAGCATGTTGTTAATGTACTGTTAAATGTGGTTAAAGTTACCATCGTTTATTACTGTATTCACAGAGACAAGACTGTCGTTATTTTCATTTTTTAACACTTGCAGTCTGTATAATGCATAAACACAACTTCATTCTTTATAAATCTCTCCAACAGTGTGTAATGTTAGCTTTAGCCACAGAGCACTATCAAACTCATTCAGAATCAAATGTAAACATCCAAATAAACACCATACTTACGCGATTAGACATGCTGCATGACAAACACTTTGTAAAGATCCATTTTGAGGGTTTTATTAGCTGTGTGAACTTTGTTTATGCTGTTTAAGGCAGTCGCGAGCTCTTGGGGTGTGGAGCACGAGATTTAAAGGGGCCGCAGCCTGAATCGGCGCATTTATAATGATAGGCAGTTAAAAAAATTAATTAAAAAAAAAAACTATGGGGTATTTTGAGCTGAAACTTCACAGACACATTCAGGGGACACCTTAGACTTATATTACATCTTTTGAAAACATGTTCTTTGGCACCTTTAAAACAGAGCGATCAAACCAGAGGGCTAAAATCAGGGTAGGAAAAATGCCTTTTATTTCTAAATTATGACAATTTTAGATGTAAAAAGCATACTAACATTATAAGTGCACCCTAGGAAACATTATAAAACAATAAACCAACGCAGTTCATGACCCTTTTAATTTGTGTTCTGAAGATTAACGAAGGTCTTTCAGGTGTGGAATGACATGAGGGTGAGTAATAAATGACAGAATTTTAATTTTTGGGTGAACTTACCCTTTAATTGTTTTAAAAAAAAATAAAATGTATCTTTGTTCTTATGTGGCACTTAAAGTAATTTGATGCCTATTTTTACGTATAGGAGCCAATAGCTCCTTAATTGTTTTTTTTTGTTGTTTTTTTTGTCTGGAGCCCTGTATATTGCAAAAATTTAAATACATAATCAAGGAGATTTCAAAGAGATGTTTTTGAGATGTTAGCGAGATTTGTTTTTTTTTTTTTCTGTTTTTGTCATTTCAACATCATGTGCATGGTGTAGTTTGTTGTTCAGTATAATGTAAGACTCATCACAGAACTCAACTTCAACATGTATCTTACATTCATTCTTTGTACGTTCTCTTTAATCCGTTCTTACGCTCGCTGTAATTGCAGGTGGGTGGTCACGGGCACATTTGTCGCACTCTTCCCCTGAGTCATGATTATGCTGCTTCCTCTGGCTTTTGTGTTCCCCGTAATGTTTCCAGTCACCATGGATACGCAACAAGTACAGTCTTCGGGATAAAGCCTTTGTGTCCGGACTGTAACAAATGCATTCAGCTCCCCAAAGAACTGCGCACGAGCATGACATCACATCCTCATCAGCCACACTTTTACCAAGTGTTGTTTGGGTGATAAATCAAATATTCATGATGTATTCTCAATGGTTTTACTTTATAAATGTTGCTATATACAATAGCATATTGTGATGATTTTATGTGGCAGTTAAGTTTCATGTAGAGCTCTTTGAAGCTGCACTGAAACTGACATTTGGACCTTCAACCCGTTGGTAACTGTTGAAGTCCACTATATGGAGAAAAATCCTGGAATGTTTTCCTCAAAAACCTTCATTTCTTTTCGACTGAAGAAAGAAAGACATAAACATCTTGGATGACATGGGGGTGAGTAAATGATCAGGAAATTTTAATTCTGAAGTGAACTAATCCTTTAAATTGAATACTCTTGACTGTTTGGTTGAAACAAGGTTCATATTGAGGTTTCTGACATCGGTTTGAGACGTTTTAGATAACTGGGGTCTTTCTCCCCTAGAGCAGCATCTTCATCTTCATTTGATCTCCTTTTAGTCTCTTTGTTGTCTTGGAGAAACAGCTGAGATGTTAACCAGATCTCATTAGATTGCTCTGCTCTGTGGGTTTGTAGACGTGCTTTACAAATGCATTTGTTCACAGACCCTCATTAATAAGACTTCGATATGAAACAACATTTATTTTGCTCCATTTACAATGTGTAAATCTGACATGTCTGTAAGTATTAATTATGTGTTATTCTTGAAGTCCAACTTTAGTCTCGCAGGAGCGAGTCTGTCTGTGCGCTCGAGTCTCCCAGCGTGAGAATGCGCCGCAGGGGCTCAAGGGTCACGTTATACTGCAGCGTATCTAAAAATCACTTCAAGATGTTCCCGCCAGATTGCATCTGACCTCAAATGCCACTTCATTTTCATTTCTCCCTCGTTTGCCAGGACGGGAGTTAGATGCTGACCGCTATCCTTGAATGCTGCTCTCTCCCGGGGGTCGCACCTCCTGATCCTGACCTCCAAAAGAACATTCAGCATTGACAGTCTGGAAAAACACAACAAAAGCAACATTCTCTTCTTATCCTTTTAAGGGCATTTTGGGAATGTATTTTTTAAGATATTAAGATATTTCTCTCAGACTTTTTTCTCAATATCACTATAAAAAAGAATTGTAGGTTTAACTTGAAAAAGTAAGTTACCTGGTTGCCTTAAAATTTTGAGTTAAAAATTTGTTGTGAAATTCAAAATTTGAGTTAATACAATGAAGGTGATTGGTTTAATCAACAGAAGCTCACAATATTATGTTATCTGAACTTCATTAATTATTTAAGTTGATTTGACAAAAGAAAAAATGTTGTGATAAGTCAGGAAAATAATTTTTTACCCTTTTTTTTAAATTAAAGGATGGTTTTCAACCGAACACTCATTGTCCAGTAGATTTAGAATATTTGACAGCAATAAAATACAGTAAGAAAAAATTTAGTTCAAATAATCAAGAAGATTCAGAATATTTATTTCAAGAAATAGTGAGCTAAAATAATAAAGATTCAGAATATTTATTGCAAGAAGTAAAATACAATAAGAAAAAATTAGATTAATTTTTTTCAAGAAATACAATACGATAAAAAAATGGTTAAAATAATCAAAAAGATTCAGAATATTTATTATAAAAGTAAAATACAATAAGAAAAAATGAATTGAAATAATCAAAAAGATTCAGAATATTTATTTCAATTAAAATTCAGTAAGACAAAAGAGAGTTAAAATTTTACTTTCAAGAAGTAAAATACAATAAGGAATACTTAAATATTCTGCATATTTTTGGTTATTTTAGTAAAATTCAGTAATAAAAAAGTGAGTTAAAATAATCAAGGAGATTGGAAAGAGGAGAAGTAAAATAAGGAGAGAAATAAAATACAGTAAGAAAAAAATAGTTAAAATAATTAAGGCATGTTATATGTAGTAAAGTACAGAATATTTAATAATTATGTTTTCATTTATATGCACCAGTATATCTATACAGTCAAACACGGCAATATTCCCTTATGTGAATCTTACTAAAATATTTAATGCATGAAAATTGATGCAAACAAATTGTTGAATCAGAGTTTTGAATCGACTCACTGAGACTGAAAGATTGATTGATTCACACAATTGAATCAGATTCTGTAACATTGACTCTCATTTTAACTTCAGTAGTACAAACAAAAACAAGAAAGGTTCATGCAACTAGTCTTAATAGACAAACACAATAAATTATCATTGGGTGATATATACATATATATTTCTAGCACAATTGTTAAATCAATATTTCCCTTTTCTTTATTTTTACAGTAATGTTGTGCTTCTGCCTTGCAGCACTGTCAATGCCAGAATGACTCTAGTATGACTGCTGGGTTGTTGGTCGTCGCAGTTCCAGCTGTGTGTTTGTGTGTGTGGAGCGGCAGCCAATCTGCCAGTGTTCATTGACGCTACATGGTTCTCGATCACAGCGACTCACATGTGAAGGTATGAGGACTGAAGAGCCTGCGTTTTGTTCGTAATCCCCGCTGGCCCTCGTGACCCGCGCAAAGCTCAGCGTGCCATCGCCTGCGTGGGTTAAGACCCTTCATCTCATTAAAAAATGAGTTGTATAATCCGTTCGTTAATTAACCTTTCTTAATAGCCCCTCGAGGACGTATAGTAGATCAAATATTGCTGAGATATTAAAATGCAAATGCAGATGTGCGGTGGCCTGCGGAGCTCGTTTCGTGATGACTGTAAGTGATGGGTTCAGATGAGGCGTTTGATGGGTATGGAGTCGCCCCGTGTGGTTCTTCGGTAATTTGTGCAGATGTTTTTAAGGTGATCATGCCATGTTTGATATGTGCTTTTTTTGGAGCTAAATGAGTTCTTGTGGAGAGTTTCAAATCATCAAAACTAAAATCTACTGACTGCTGTATCAGTTATGCAAATGTTCAGATTGTTGTAAGTTTGAGTAAATATTAGGGCTGCACAATTTGGGGAAGAAATCTTTTTTTATTATTAAAAAAGTTTTATTTTATTTTATTAATTATTTTATATTTTATTTAATTTTATATTTTTTTAATTTAATTTAAAATATATATTTATTTTATATTAAAAAGCTCCAGTTTGCTGTGCTTGTTTGTAGAACTACCTTTTATTTTTTTATATTTTATTTTTTAAATTTATTTTATTTTATTTATTTTATATTCCATTTTTTATTTATTTTTTATTTTATTTTATATTTTTTATATTTATTTTAGTTTATATTATATATTTTATTTTTTTAAATATTTATTTTATTTTATTTTAAAAAGCTCCAGTTTCCTGTGCTTGTTTGTAGAGCTAACTTTTTTTATTTTATATTTTTTTTACTTTTTTTTAATTATTTTATTTTATTTTATTTTATTTTATTTTATTTTATTTTATTTTATTTTATTTTATTTTATTTTATTTTATTTTATTTTATTTTATTTTATTATTTTATTTTATTTTATTTTATTTTATTTTAAAAAGCTCTAGTTTCCTGTGCTTGTTTGTAGAGCTACACATCTGGGCCACAAATTTTTTATTAAAATTTAAAATTCAAGGACATTTTGACACTTTTGATACAACTGTGAGTTGTTGCTTGATTTCTAATGTAAAATCTGGGTTGTGGCACAAAACCAGTTGCGAAGCATTGATGTAACGGAGCAAGTTTAGCTCCTGACCTTCGAGTCGTGCCGTAGGGTCGGGTACCAACCGGCATATAGTCTGAGCCCGTGTGCTGATTGCAGTCGCCATTTGGCCGCCTCTATTGTTGTTGATGAGATGTTAAGCAGCAGCTGGTGTCTATATTAACGTACTGTAATTAGCTCAGACTGATGAATGTGGTGGGATATCCCCCCCAATCCCAGCTATCAAAATGACCATTTCGGTCATTAGAGTGTGATATGCGAGGACGGATTCCTGGCCGACGGAAATATGCAAAGCACTCTGGAAATGTCAAGCTCAGGAATGTTGGTCCGTGCTAAACACGCCGTTCGTGCATGAATAATGCAAAACCAGTGCGACTCGTCTCAGAGATCTGAAGTGTTCGACATGCCCTCTGTGAGTCAGTTCTCGTGCCTGATCATCTTGAGGTGGTCGTGGAGAAAGCGTTACTGAGTTGCATGACAGGAGGGATTTGTGATTCTCTCTTCCAGGATTCAGAGCCAAAGAACAAAAGCTCCATTGGTTCTGCTCCGGTCGTGAACCGCTCTTATCTTCCATCTTGATAAAGCACTCCATTATTTCGCATTTTGCCACCACCATGAGGGCTTTTAACGGTGACCAATTAAGTTTGCTGCCTTAGATAAACTCAACGAAAAAAACACAGATGTGATCTATATACCTGAAAGGGATAGTTCACCCAAAAATGAAAATATTGTCATCATTTACTCACCCTCAAGTTGTTCCAAACCCATATGAGTTTTTCTTCTGCTGAACACAAAAGAAGATATCACTCTGTAAATCAGAAAATACTGTCAACAGCCAGAAAACAAATACGTTTCATCGTATGACTCACTGCAGGAGAAAAACTATTATGCCCCTTTTACAAGATATAATAGTCTTATAATATATAATAGTTTTACAAGATATAATAGTATAAAAAAAGTCTCTGGTGACCTCAGAATGTGTCTGTGAAGTTTCAGCTCAAAATACCCCACAGATCATTTATTACAGCTTGTCAAATTTGCCCCTATTTGGATGTGAGCAAAAATACACCATTTTTGTGTGTGTCTCTTTAAATGCAAATGAGCTGCTGCTTCCGGCCCCCTTTCCAGAAGAGGGCGGAGCTTTAACAGCTCACACTTCGGTTGCTCAACAACAACAAAGTTGGAGAATCTCACTCAGCCAAAACGACTAAAGTGTTCAGCCTTACATTGTTCAAACCGGAGTCGACACTGATGGAGAGACTCAGGAAGAAGATTTTAGAATGAAACTGGACGTTTCTGAATGGTTAGTGGATAAATTGATGTAGTTGCTGTGGAGTTGATTCAACTCATCCACTATCATGTGCCGTCATGTTCATCTTTTGTGCAAATCCAGTGTTGAATTGACCCTCGTTTGTGAAGCAGTCTGGCGTAAAACAACAACTCTTCCTCTTCTCTAAAGCAGCCCAACATGACCTCACCCCCTTTGTCGCATGTTCTTGGGGGTGGGGTTTATGTAAATTTGAGGGTTTGTGATGTCACCAGCCTGGAAAGAAGCTTGTTGTAGTCCTTAATAAGTGATTTCTATAAAAGAAAATATCTCCCTTTGCATTGAACTTTGAGCATCATAAATTTGCAGATGTTGTTTATGTTCAAACAGCAACATTACACACTAACTAAAGTTAAAAAAGTGAAATCATAATCAAGGACCCCTTTAAAGATATATGTATTGGCATTGAAACCTACAGAAACCTAAGGTGTTATTGAAGCAAAACTGACTAGTGCTTGAAAAAACAATACTTTGCCTGTAGTGTCTTAATGGTGCCTTAATGGTATGTTTATTTGGTTTACACTGGACATGCAATTGTATCATTGATCTGAGTTGTTTGTCATGATTGTGGTGTGACATTATTTGTGTGTTTAGTAGTGTGGTTGAGCTGATGGGTGGAGAGCGATTAGTGTAGAATGACACAAGGGTTAATGCCTCTGAGGGATGAGCTCATTTCCTGCTCGCGCCCTCCATCCGTATGTGTGTGTTAACTGAATATGACTGACCATCATTGCATCAATATTCCATTATATTAGCTCATGTTTTAAAGGAACAGTTCAACCAGAAATCATCAATCATTTACTCAAACCCTTATGAGTTCAACATGAGGGTGAAAAAATGATGTCAGAATAAGAAAAAGACTGAAGAGTGGGTTTGGTGAGCACTGCAGTCACTTTCTTTTCTGTCTAAGATTTTATTTTGTGTCAGCTTTATTACAATTACCGAAACCTTTTTAGTTTTAGTGCTGTAAACAACACTGTAACAGAGTGATTTCTCAGGATTTTACTGGCATTCAGATGAGCAGAGGAGTATTGTGGGATGCTAGGATGAATCATGTCCAAATAAGATCATATTTAAACTGAGTCAGATCTGTTGAAAGTCTAGTCTCATTTTCAAGGGTTTTTTAAACATTGTATGAGTCTTAAAGTTTCTTTCCCCCCAAAACCAAGCAGAAAATGCAAAACGCCTGCAGTCTGAGGACATGTGAGTCATGTCACATGATGTCTCAGATTGTATTTCATTGATGTAAATGGAACAGGTCACATACAACTGGTGAATATCTCCATAAGTGTAGTTGCAGTCCAAAGACGATTACGTGCTAGCGTTCATGCTATGCTGAAACTCCAGTGACTGGTGCATAGAGGAAAAACACAAGGGTTTGTGAAAGTGATGTAACTCTTTTCAAACCCTCAGAAGATGTCTTACACGCTCCTGTCCTTCAAACAAACGGGCAGGAGATTTCCCAGAGAGTGTTTAATCTGCTGAAGTAATTAGAATCTGATTGGTCCGTGACTCCCTCTTGACCTTGAGACTAATTATTGTCATCGATCTGCCCTTCAGTCTCTCCCGGGGGCGTTTCAGGACACGTCACTCACGGGTCTCATAGATGCACCTGATTTCAGGCTTTGAGTTTTGATTTGTTCCATCAGATTGATGCCTGTCAATGTCAACCATTGTCATTGTCATCTCTGATAACGGCCAGAAATTGAGCATTGATTCATTCGAGAGACTGATCTGTGGCGACAAAGGTCTCCAATTCAAACCTTAGAAAAAACACTGTCTTTTTACTCATTTAAAATAGTTTTACATGTACATTTATGTATTTAGCAGACTCTTTCATCCAAAGCAATTCGTTATAAGCAACTAAAAGTACATTTATATATAATATAACATTGCCAAGCCAAAAAAAAGGATCTGTTTGGATTGTAATAGGCAAATACTTAAGAATCTGTGGATGGATCATTATTACAGTGATTATTATGTTTCTAGTTATATGTTTGGCAAAGGTTCTTTAAACCCTTAAAGATGGAGTAGGAGATGGTGATGGAGATGGTGTAGCTTTTCATTTTTTAAACAACCAAGTAGGAAGACACATCATGGCCATACTCCAGGATGACAATGTCAAGATTCACCAGGGTTAAAATTGTGAAAGAATGGTTCAGAGTGCATGAAGAATCATTTTCACACATGATTTGGCTCCTCTGAGTCCAGACTTAAATTCATTGAAAGTCTTTGGGATGTGCTGGAGGAGACTGTACAGAGTGCTCACCTCTTGCATTGTCAATACAAGATCTTGACCAAAAATCGATGCACCTCTTGAAGGAAATAACATCACAACATTTAATTCCATCGAGAGGTGTATCATTTTTTGGTCAAGATCCTTTATTGACAATCGAAGAGGTGAGCACTCTGTAAAGTGATTGATTCTTCATGCTCCCTCCCAACAATTCTTTCATAATTTGAGCCTGATGAATCTTGACATTTTCATCCTGGAAAATGGCCATGACACATCTTAAAGGTGCTCTAAGTGATCCTGGGTGGATGTAACTTCCTGTTGACGTTCGAAGTGTTCGAAGCTAGCCTCTGTCAAACAAAACAGAGGCTAGCTAGACCCTCCCTCCTCCTCCTCCCCCTCCCCTCCGTGCTTCCTGAAACAGTCATGAATGTGCATTTAAAATCATTCTTGTCAGTTATTGGCTGGAGCATGTTTATTATGTTTTGTGGTCCAGGCTGCACCATAATAGTTTTTGTTGCCATTTTTGGAGCTTGTGGCGACTACAGAGACCGCAATTTTTTACAGTTTGTCCAGGGGACAGGCAGCTAGCGGATAGTGAGGAGATGTTTGCTGTATGTGACAAAAAATGTTTTGGCCTAAAAACGCGTGACATCACTTAGAGCACCTTTAATACATGGAGTGTATAGCTTTTCATTTCTTAAACAACCATCTTTTAGGGTTAAAAGAACCGTTGCCAAGCATATAACATGCTAGAAAAATAATAATCACTGTAATAATGATCCATCCATAGATCTTAAGTATTTGCCTATTAAAACCCAAACAGCGACTTTTGTTTTTTTTTTTTGGCTGTGCAGTGTATATTACCATACAATATATAAAATTGTAATACAGGGCTCGACAATAAAGACTGCCCAAATCCCAGGACCAGCATAAACGTTGCTCGAGGAAAGTTGACGCAACTGTCACTTGCCCGATCGGGCCAGTACTGCATCACGAAAGTTTATCATTTGCTCTTGTTTTTAAGCCTTGCCAATTTAAATATTCCAGCACAGGAAGATGCTAAAGAGAACTCAATTCAATTCAAAAACTGCACACGTTTGAAGTGTGCGCCCAGAAAAGCCGATTCTCAAACAGCGTGTGAATGCTGAATTGAGCTCTCTTTCATGTCTTCTTGCTCTCGAATGTGAATATTCACACAAAACTACCTCAAAAAATGTTGTCCTCGGCTAGTGTCCTAGTAAATATAGTCTGTTATGTCTTAAGTGAACATAAACAGTTGAGGAATAAAACACATGTGAATCAGTATATTGGATCTGTGCAGCTCTTAAAGTGACGGCCGCCTAATAAACCAGCTACTCTCTTTATTTTATGTTAATCAAACAACAAAGGACAAAGAAAAACATCTTTTATGAAAATTTTATGAACTCTTTATGAACTTTTTGATGAGTCATAGTTGTGTATAGCTGTCAAAGGAGGGAAAGAAATCTCTCAGATTTCATCAAAAATATGAAACTTTATTTGTGTTCCGAAGATGAGCGAAGGTTTTACGAGGTTGGAATGTCATGTGGGTGAGTGATCAATGAAAGAATCTTCATTTTTGGGTGAACTAACCCTTTAATCATTTTTGGGTAAGTCTAGATTCTTTGATAATGTGATGTATATAGATATACCATTTTGTCCCCTTCTGAGGCCATTACATATAAACATTTCCATCACTACACACACGTAGTTTGCCTCTCTTGTATGTTGAGGTCGTACTGTTTGTGTTGATTTGAACGCTTTCTGCTGTTTCAGCATCTCTGTGTTTTCTTACCGTTCATTACAGTCCTAAATGCCAAAGTGATTTTCTTTAGGTCAGCACAAAGTTGAGGTTACTCCTCTCTAGTTCTACTAGAAACTCTTGAATCAGTCACAGCGTTATTAACAGACGGGTGAAGACACGTCCCATGAGCTTCATGCTATTGTTCTGTTAATTAGTTTCAAATTAATTGCAGGTCAGTTCTCTGAGGCAATCAAACACCTTTCCAATATTCTGTAGCCGTTGTGTTTTTACGATCGATTTTTAAACGCGGAGGTGCGAAGGGCCGAGTGGAATAATGATGACTGGAGCGCGTGTCTGGAGGAGAGCCGAGCTGCGCCGCGTCAGCAGAGTCTTAAATTCTCCTGCTACAGGAGGAAGAGCAAACATGCAGACTGTCAGGGGATGTGCAGATATACAGCTGCCAGCAATTTAGTAGCAGCTTCAGTAGTAAAAGCAGTGTTAGAGTTGGTAAGTTTGATTCATTTTTGTGAATCAGTCCAAACTGTCCGTTTTTTTTATATATATACATATATATACACACTCTAAAAAATGCTGGGTTAAAAACAACCCAAGTTGGGTTGAAAATGGACAAACTCAGCGGTTGGGTTAAATGTTTGCCCAACCTGCTGGGTAGTTTTATTTAAACCAACTATTATTTATAAATTCCTATATGGCTAGCTTAAAATGAACCCAAAATAGTTGTGAAATTAAAAACCAGATGCAATTAGAGACAACAATAATAGACAAAAGGTGAATGTTTATTAATAAGCTTTAATATTTTATTAATATAAATTTAATAGTTTAATAGTTTATTAATATACATTTATTAATAAGCAATTTAATAAATGTTTATTGTTTAATAATTATTCATTGAACATTAATAAATGATCATTTCCAACATACTTTGGGTTAATTTTAATTAAGCAATACAGTAATTTTTAACAATAGTTGAGTTAAATAAAACTACCCCCCTACCGCTGGGTTAAAACAACCCAATTGCTGGGTTTGTCCATTTACAACCCAACTTGGATTGTTTTTAACCCAGCATTTTTTAGAGTGTGTGTGTGTATATATATATATTATATATAATATTATATACAGCTATGGAAAAAATTAAGAGACCACTCCAACTTCAGAAATCAATGTTAAGTGATCTCTTAATTTTTTCCATAGCTGTATATATAAACTAAATGACTTGCCTGAGGTAAAAATAATATGAGATATTATTCTCAAGCTGTTTTATTGATGTCTTTCCATGGTTGAAACACTGGTTGAGAGATTACACGTAAACATATCTATGCATAGATGCCGCACAAGTCCTGAAAAACGAAGCCAAAGCATCTCGATCACCCCCAGGTGGTTGGTCCAGGTATAGGTCATAAGCCCGCTCTCTCCTTGTAATTTAATGGGACGTTTTCTAAAGATGGTTTCTGTCATTTTATGTAGTTTTTATCATGCAGTGGGTTTAGTTATTTGATGCTATAAAACCGGGTGACATCATGATTGACATTTGAGATTGACAGCTTTTTTTGAGCAAAGTAGTTACTGAGGCACCAACAGACTTTTTTTCAGGACTTTTGGGAGGAGATTGGAGCTTCAGCTTTAATTTCTACATTTCCATAACTGTTTATTTCACACCGACATAAAAAGTTGTTCTGCAGTAAACTGTACTTGTGGGAGTGTGGGTGGGGCCTTGATACCACTGTTCACTACTGCACAGACTCAGGTCCCGAATGAGCACAAGATGTCAGCGCCATATTGGGACACTGGCGGTTTCACTTTTCTACAATGGAAAGTGGAGGTGCGTCATCCATATTTTTTCACAGTCTATGGCATAGATCATCTGTTCTTCTTCTGCACTTTTTCCTGTTGTGGCGGTTAGCAAATAGTGTTGCATTACCACGCGCACGCCTCCTTCTGGATTGGACTGTGGATCGTCTGTGACCGACTGTATTCGTTGTCTGACTGTATGCACTGAACCGTCACATCTGTACTGTGATGATTCGGGACGAATACATGTACCGTTACACCCCTAATAAGTAAATAAATAAATATATTTGTTGGAATCAATTGTGCTGCTTCATATATTTGTGGAAACTGTTAAACGCTACCATTCAAAATTTTGGGGTCAGTAAGATTTATTAAGCAAGGACACATAACATTATATATATATATATATATATATATATATATATATATATATATATATATATATATATATATATATATATATATATATATATATATAATATTATATAATATTATATAATATAATATAAAAAGTTCTGCTTAGCTTCTCCTTTTGTGTTCCATGTAAAAATTAACAGCATGTGGGTTTAATCATGTAAATCATGACATAGTTTTAATTTTTAGCTGTACAATGCTTTTAAATATGCTGTCGTGTGTTGTGAAATCTCACAGTGTCTTTGTGATTTTGTATTTTTGGCAATATGTAAATAACATTCAGTGTTAAACCGTCAGTTTTACCTGAGACAGACTTTTGAAGAATTGCTTCTCCTCTTTAATTAAGCGTTGCTTTTTCACCAGACACACTGCTGTCGAATGAGTCTCACCGGGGAGTTCACAACAAATGCAAATTGGCTAGAACTGTTGAATTTGCTTAAATCTGTTTGCATGAAGAGACTCTGTGCATAATTCTCCAAATCCAGTAACATCAATATTCATACTCCATTTTATGCACATTGACAATGACAAACTTTTGTTCTGGGAATTTCCTGCGAGGAGATGACTTGATGAAGAGTTTCCATTTGATAAGTTGTGATTGGCTTTATTAATGCGCAGATTAACGGTCTGCACAATGTTTCTAATGAGCACTTCATGGCCCAGAGTGATGAATGAATCCTATTATGGTGTCAATTGAGGTTATTTGCAGTTGAATATGTGAGAAGCACAAGAGGCCAGGCGATTTATTTTGATTTTCGCCTCTATCTTTCATTGTTCTGGCTGAATTAATGGATCGGCTCGTTAGCTGAACATGAACTTTGAGGGCAGAGCGAATGGTTAACATGATAAATGAGGTATGAAGCGATATGAATTGGTGGCTCTGTTTCAAACCCTAAAGTGAGCGGCCTTGCTGTCTGCTGTCTATATAGGTAGCATCCTAATTGACAAGGAATCATTTTGGCACGCTCTCCATGCGTCATAAATGCACACTGCAAAAAAAATAATTTTCTTTCTTAGAATTTTTGTCTTGTTTTCCAGTACAAATATCTAAAAACTCTTAAATCAAAATAAAGTATCTATAAAGTTTTTATTTTTTTTTTGGATAAGTTATAAAATTACATGATGTTTATGCATAAATTGAGAAAAAGTATCTGCCAGTATGGGGTCAGAAAAAAAAATATTGTTTTCCTTTCAGTCAAGTTTATTTTCTGACCCCGTTTGCAGATTCTTGTTTTAAATATAAACTCACTTTATTTTATTTTGATTTCTCAGAAAACAACACTTTTTAATCATAAGACACTTTGCATCTCATGTAAACATATCTTAATTTAAATATAAATTAATTAATTATAATTTAAAGATATTTAAAATCAAAATTAAGTGAGTTTATGCTTAAAATGAGGAGAAAAATCTGCCAATGCAGGGTTAAGGGGGGAAAAAATTAAGTTTATTTTTTTGACCCCTTTGTTCTTCTTTTAAATATAAACTTTATTTTAATCAGTTTCTTATAAAACAAGACTTCTTCTGTCAGTTTGCATCAAAAGTAAATGTATCTCACTTTAAGAATGTTTATATATTTGATATCAAAACTATGTGAAGTTTATGCTTAAAATGAGGGAAAAATATCAAAACCTTGTCTGCCATTCAAAATGTTAAAGGGGTGGTTGATTATGATTTCACTTTTTTAAAGGGATAGTTCACCCAAAAATGAAAATTTGATGTTTATCTGCTTACCCCCAGGGCATCCAAGATGCAGAAGACTTTTTTTCTTCAGTCGAACGCAAATTATGATTTTTAACTGCAACCGCTGCCGTCTGTCAGTCAAATAATAGCAGTGATTGGGAACTTGAACAATAAAAGTCGAAAAAACTTCCATAGACAAATCCAAATTAAACCCTGCGGCTCGTGACGGCACATTGATGTCCTAAGACACGAAACGATCGGTTTGTGAGAGAAACCGGACAGTATTTATATCATTTTTTACCTCTAATACACCACTATGTCCAACTTCGTTCAGCTTCCAGCTAGTGAGGTCAGATCGCGCTCTGACAATGGAAGTGATGTCTCGCGCTCATTGAAGTATATGGGCGAGACATCACTTCCGTCATCACAACGCGTTTTTTGACCTCACTAACAGGAAGCTGAACGAAGTTGGACATAGTGGTGTATTAGAGGTAAAAATGATATAAATAATGTTCGGTTTCTCGCACAAAGCGATCGTTTCGTGTCTTAGGACATTAATGTGTCGTCACGAGCCGCAGGTTTTAATTTTGATTTTTCTAAGCAAGTTTTATTTACTGTTATAGTTGAAGTTCCCATTTACTGCTATTATTTGACTGACAGAGGGCAGCAGTTGCAGTTAAAAATCATAATTTGCGTTCGACTGAAGAAAAAAAGTCACCTACATCTTGGATGCCCTGGGGGTAAGCAGATAAACATCAAATTTTCATTTTTGGGTGAACTATCCCTTTAACTTTAGTTAGTGTGTAATGTTGCTGTTTGAGCATAACCGACATCTGCAAAGATACGATGCTCAAAGTTCAATGCAAAGGGAGATATTTTCTTTTACAGAGATTGCTTTTTAAGGACTACAACAAATGGCTGGTAGGGACTACAACGAGCTTCTTCCTGGGTTGGTGACATCACAAACCCCAAAATTTACATAAACACCGCCCCCGAGAACACGCAACAAAGGGGGTGAGGCCATGTTGGGCTGCTTTAGAGAAGAGGAAGAGTTGTTGTAGTAGAGTGTTGTTGTCATGTCGTCATTTTACGCCAGACTGCTTCACAAACGAGGGTCAATTCAACACAAAAGATGAACATGACGGCACATGCTAGTGGATGAGTTGAATCAACTCCACAGCAACTACATAAATTTATCCAGTAACCATTCAGAAACGTCTAAAAGTTGTAACTTCTTCCTGAGTCTCTCCATCAGTGTCGACTCCGGTTTGAACAATGTAAGGCTGAACACCGTTACTGACAATCCTCATTTTGGCTGCGTGAGATTCTCCAGCTTTGTTGTTGTTGAGCTGTTAAAGCTCCGCCCTCTTCTGGAAAGGGGGCGGGAGCAGCAGCTCATTTGCATTTAAAGGGACACACACAAAAACGGTGTGTTTTTGTTCACACCCAAATAGGGGCAAATTTGACAAGCTGTAATAAATGATCTGTGGGGTATTTTGAGCTGAAACTTCACAGAAACATTTTGGGGACACCAGAGACTTATATTACATCTTGTAAAAGTCCTCTTTAACATGTTTGCTAAGCTAATACATGGCACACACAAATATTAGTGCATTTTAATTGCATTGAATTATTTTATTGAAATTGTTCAGTATTGAATGAATTCTAAGGATATAATGTTTTGAAACCAACTTTTGGACTCTGTATGATGCCTTAATGCTGTCTACATAAATAGGGAGTGTTTGGCGTTCCTCCTGCATAGATCACCGCTGGTTTGTGGCTGTGTGGCGCAGTAACCATGACATGTTCTCGTGGAAGTAGGACAGCAGATAAACTGAACACCTTCTGAAATCATCTGACACTTGTAACCTGCTGTCAAAGGTATCAGGTTATTCATTTCAGACGATTGAATCGGATCCGACTTTACTAAGCACTGGCTTGAAAGTCTTTTGATGGTGTTTTAAATATGTATCTTGATTTATGTATTTGAATTGATTTTTTTTTTTTTTCCCTTCAGTTTATGTGAAGCATATTTTTAACCAAACTGATGCAAAATGTGTAAAATAATCAAGGCATGTTGCAACACTTCACAATAAGGGGTAACACTTTATTTGAGTGGCCTTGTTACACATTACATGTAGTTACTATAGTAATAACTAAATATTATGCATAATTACATGCAACTAACCCTAAACTTAATCCTAAACCTAACCCTATAGTAAGTACATGTAGTTAATGGATATTATACAGTGTAGACTTATGCCGATATTCGGTAATGCCATAAATCGCGATAATGAATATTCACGATATTGTAATCGTCGGCACTTCAGAATACCGTAAATAATAATTTATTACCAATTATTAATTTTTTATAAGGCAATTAAGAATACTTTACCCATCAATCGTATAAAATGCACAACACCGCTGTATTCTGCGTCAAAAGGACACGCGCTCAGAGATGTAAACAATCCCAACGTGCACGAGAAGCACATGGCGGAACAAGGAGACGAGCTGAATGAAAGTGCGCGTTCACTCTCTGACAGCAGAGGGCGCTGATGGAACAGCAGCGTGCAGCGGTTACCACGGAAACCGTGCAAACAAAGTAATTTCATTCATTTTTTTGTAATCTCAGTGTTGTTCATCACAGCACCAAATACTGAATACTTAAAAACTACTTAAAAGTAATTTATTTTCAAACCTAAACATTTTTATATTTTAATCTGGACTACAACATGCCCTAATGATTAGAAATGTTCTGATTATTTGTTATTGTTCAGTAAAACTTACAGCTTCATTAGTTAACATGTTAATTCATTATCACTAAACTGACAATAAAAATACTTATAAAGTATTAATTATTATTAATTAATGTTAATTTCTTAGTTACTATTTAATAACGTTACTAAAATCAAAATAACTTATTTAATGGACCTGAGATAAAACTAACAATGATCAGTTGTGTTTCTAAACTAACATTAACAACAAAAAAAACTTTCTGTAACAAATGTAGCTATTTGTAACGTCTGGACCAATCAGCCACACAATTATTCATTGTATTTAATGAATTACCCATAAACTCACTCTCCCTATCAAAGTTCTCTGAACTCATCCCCCTAAAACTGTAACCAGCATCCCAATGTTGCTAGCACACAGGCCAACCTAGGTGTCCTGTTACAGTTATATGGTACTTTTATGATCCAGAAGAATTCTGGAGAGACTAGTGACTCATTCTTCCTGAGAAGGACAAATAAACTCTCTTAATCCTATGTATTCTCTATATAACCACTTGGGAAATGTATAAACATGTATCCAAGTTTCCCATCTCATGACTTTCCTTTTATAGGCTTTATTCTATGTATTAATTCTCTCTTTTGAACTATTTTGGTATTAATGTTCCATAGTTGCAAATGTATAGTTAACTGAGATCACATTGGCAGCATGCTTGGTATCTACGGACTCCAACTTTCATTTCCTATTTGGTAATTTATGTCACATGTTACTAACTCTGTGACACATTAGTATTATAAGAATCTAGAAGGTTAGTCTCTCATTCATCCAATCCAGTGTCTTATGCTAATATTTTGCTACAGAACAAAGACTCGTAAAACTTCCCTCTGAAAGGGGAACTCCTTATTGGCTCAGACACCTCAAGAGGGTGTGACATCTTCACCCCTTATATTCACTGATCACAAGGAACCCCCTCTCTTCCTGCTCTTCCTCCTCTTCTTCTCTTTTACTAATGAATGCTGACGTCAAGATGATGCTTTAAGAAGCTAGAAGCTTCTAAGGAACCCCAAGCTTGTGCCAGGCCTCGGCCTAGACCTTCCATTCACCAAAGATCCTCTGAATCCAGCCGGTTCTCTTTCGTCAAGAAAATATCAGCAAAGATTCAACGGGAGCCTCCACAAATTGCATCAGGACAGTTTTAATTCAACTTGGAGAGACATGCAAGTATCAAACTTAGTCTCATTATCGGATACATTGAGTATCCTTACCCCTTTTAAAGAAGGGCCTGTTAAAACTAAACTGATGGTTTGCTCCAAGGCTGTTGATCTGCTGAATGTCCAACAATGCTATAACTTCTTGCTTCCTGTACTCTGCTTTCTCTCTCTCTCTCTTGGTAAACTGTATGCATGTATGTGTGTGAATGTTAGAGTAGTTTAAGTGTTTAGTCTAGTTAATAAAGTCTTGTTCATGTCACACGTAAGGTTGTCCGTGTTTTGCGCTCATGTACGGGAGTCCCTATTCATGTCGGTCCTGACTACAGGCTTTTAGTAGAATAAGATTGTTATTTCCTATAACCTGGAAATGAACATTTCTTAGTTAATAAACAATTAACACTGTGTGTTCATTGAACAACAGGTTAATTGATTGTAATATTAATTTTATTACATTAAGTTAATTTTATTGACTGATTAAAATATTAATAATTAATTATAACTAGTTATGATTAATTATTCATATTTATTTTGAGCTAATTTGCTACAAATGGTGGAGAATGCGGGCACGAATAAACAAAGATTATGAGCTTAAACCACTGTCAATTTAAAAGTGTGCATTTGATAATTCCAGTCAGAATATGTCAGACGATGCGCATTTTGGTCACTAATTGCTGGCTTGTTAGATGCTGATAAAGTGATGGCTTGAATTGACATCTCTACTGTAACTGAAAGAGTCTACTCTTGACACATTTTAGCATATGTTCAAATGGTATCAGTGTAAAGTTAATCTGATTTTAGCGAAGAAATCCTAATCTCAGTATTAGAGCGTAAGCCTGTGTTGACGAAGGAATCTCAGCTCAGCGGCATGTAAACTGTACCAGAATTGATTATTCTGCTTTGGTTGGAGAAATACCAATTGCAGTATTGCTTAACCTGTTTCTGATGAATGAATCTCAGTACAGTGTTATATAAATGTAGATTTGGGTAATGCTCCCCTGTTATAGTTAAGATTGATGTCATTCATCTAAACTTTGCCTGCACCTACAAGCATAGCTATCTTTTGACCAAAACTGTGTTTCACTCGCTGAAAGGAATATCAGTATTCATGCACAAGACGGACTTAACTATATATGCTTAAACAAGCTTTGACTTACAGCAAACTGTGTAATTACCCTTTAAACAAGTACAAGACGGTGTTTAAAGTAGAGAGAAAGAGTTTACATGAGTAAAATTTGCAAATGCCAACACATATTTGCATTTTACTGAATGTAATATCAAGTTTTGAAAATCTGAAAGTATAAGCGTCACATTTTAACTCTATACGTAACTTGTTTGAAATGAGCAGACAGTCTCAATAAACTGTTTGAATTGCCCAAATGTGCATTGGTTCCCATGAAAACGACTTGTCACAGGAAGTGCTAACTCATCACCCTGTGATGCCATATTGCAAACAAACCAGGCTAGGTGGCTAAGCTAACCTCACCTAGCAGCCCTGCACCTCAGGCTAAGCTAACTAATAGCTTCTACAGTTAGTGGTTAGCATCATTTACGTGAAGCCTTTAACTATAGCTTGTGTGTATGCAGTGTGAACTGATCTAAACCAATTTCCCTTAACCACATTCCTGGTTTTCTGATTTCTTTCTTTCCTTACCTTTAATTCTTCTCAGCTAATTTCACCTGCACTTAGGTGCATTTCTCCCTGAACACTGTTCAGCTAAATCTGCAGTTACTAGGGTGATTAAATCTAAATTTAATTACATGTAAACTGTTTAACTAAAGAAGAATTCTAGGATTTATTGAGATATTTCAATAACACGTTGACTAAACTTCTGGGAGGGACACACACATGGTGTGGTCCTGAACACGCTGCAGCTGTGACCAACTATAGAGTGATTTCCAAAGCTAATCTAATTGTTAATCACTAGTGCTATTGACTATTCCCAATACCAGGTCATTCTGCTGTTTTAATCACTTCTTTAAAAATTTTATTGATTTTAATTATAATAGCAGTCAGCTATTTGTTTTTACTAGTATTTCTTTCATCTATGTGATTTATTTACATTTTCCTGTTTAGTCTTGTGTGGTTTAATTTCCCAATATAACCACAAGCAACTAGACATACTCTCCTTCTTGATTTTGTTTATTTACAACAGTTGCTTCAATTTTATGAGCCAGTTACAAAGGAATCCGAATGATTGCTATGGCATAATTTTGAGCACCACTAATAAGCACAATCCAATAGGAAAGCTCTCCTCTTCCTCTCTCTTTCTCTTTTCCATTTGTTCGGAGGTCAAGCCTGTTGTGAGCCATCAGTAAGAAATACTAAGAAATAATCTGACCACAAGAACCATCTTAAGTCATTTATTAAAGCTAGCTGTATTTTATACACCTGGCTGCTCACTGTGCCTTTAGCCCTAAATTCTGTTTGATCTTGCAGTAGTCTCTTGCCCTTACTCTCACCACAAGCGTGCCTAAATGTTGCAGATGCTCAGCCTAACTGCCCAGATGGCAGACCAAAAGGACTGGCTATGTGTCGTGAGGAACACCCTCCTAACCAGTGCTGCTGAGCAATTACGGCACCAGAGCCAAAAGCAACTGGACAAAGATGGAAGAGAAGTAAAGGCAGATGACTCAAACCAGAGGTGTGATCACAATGATCTGACTGAAGTCAACTTTTTCTTGGCCCACATCCTCGCTGTTTTGAAACAGGAGGTGGACAACCTCAAACTCCAGATCACAGAGACTCACAAGGAGCTGATGCATGCTAAAAGCCACATAGACCAGCTAGAGATGGAGGCTCGGGACAGACACAAGGACCTGACAGAATAGAGACACAGAAGAAAAGAGAACTGAGACTCTCTTACCTGCAGCAAACAGAACCACTGCAGGAGAAACGTCTCACTTCACCGCATGGAGTCAGCAGAAGAACCTCCCCCAGCCAAGCACAGAGGTACAGAGGGGGAGGCCAAAGCCTTCTGCTTGACACCTTATCAGCCATTTTCCTGAAATCCTCTGCAGCTGCAGAAGGAGAAGGATTAATTCAGACAGACCCAGGTACCAGACCTACCACAGGGAGAAGCCAGGGATGGGGAGCATCCTCTCCCTGCAGACACAGCAGGATCTCCAACAGCAGGCAGCCCAAGGACGACTGGACACGCCTGCATCGGACCTGCAGGAGCTTCTAACGCTAGTAAGATAGCTCCTTGAACAGTTCTTACCTGAGGAGTACTCAGCAGTACAAGCTTCTGACCACTCACACAACACCAGCTCAGAGACCTGAGCTTGTCTACTGTCTACATCAACCGCAATGGAACGACCACCACTCCAGGAGACACATACAACCAGAGCCCATCACAGCCTTCCAGCCTTGTGTGCCAGTGGTGTGTCTGATCTTTCTACACCTTCAACGTCGCTCGCTGGTGTCCATAGAAAGAACAACAACGACCGAAAGGGGGATGTAACGTCTGGACCAATCAGCCACACAATTATTCATTGTATTTAATGAATTACCCATAAACTCACTCTCCCTATCAAAGTTCTCTGAACTCATCCCCCTAAAACTGTAACCAGCATCCCAATGTTGCTAGCACACAGGCCAACCTAGGTGTCCTGTTACAGTTATATGGTACTTTTATGATCCAGAAGAATTCTGGAGAGACTAGTGACTCATTCTTCCTGAGAAGGACAAATAAACTCTCTTAATCCTATGTATTCTCTATATAACCACTTGGGAAATGTATAAACATGTATCCAAGTTTCCCATCTCATGACTTTCCTTTTATAGGCTTTATTCTATGTATTAATTCTCTCTTTTGAACTATTTTGGTATTAATGTTCCATAGTTGCAAATGTATAGTTAACTGAGATCACATTGGCAGCATGCTTGGTATCTACGGACTCCAACTTTCATTTCCTATTTGGTAATTTATGTCACATGTTACTAACTCTGTGACACATTAGTATTATAAGAATCTAGAAGGTTAGTCTCTCATTCATCCAATCCAGTGTCTTATGCTAATATTTTGCTACAGAACAAAGACTCGTAAAACTTCCCTCTGAAAGGGGAACTCCTTATTGGCTCAGACACCTCAAGAGGGTGTGACATCTTCACCCCTTATATTCACTGATCACAAGGAACCCCCTCTCTTCCTGCTCTTCCTCCTCTTCTTCTCTTTTACTAATGAATGCTGACGTCAAGATGATGCTTTAAGAAGCTAGAAGCTTCTAAGGAACCCCAAGCTTGTGCCAGGCCTCGGCCTAGACCTTCCATTCACCAAAGATCCTCTGAATCCAGCCGGTTCTCTTTCGTCAAGAAAATATCAGCAAAGATTCAACGGGAGCCTCCACAAATTGCATCAGGACAGTTTTAATTCAACTTGGAGAGACATGCAAGTATCAAACTTAGTCTCATTATCGGATACATTGAGTATCCTTACCCCTTTTAAAGAAGGGCCTGTTAAAACTAAACTGATGGTTTGCTCAAGGCTGTTGATCTGCTGAATGTCCAACAATGCTGTAACTTCTTGCTTCCTGTACTCTGCTTTCTCTCTCTCTCTTGGTAAACTGTATGCATGTATGTGTGTGAATGTTAGAGTAGTTTAAGTGTTTAGTCTAGTTAATAAAGTCTTGTTCATGTCACACGTAAGGTTGTCCGTGTTTTGCGCTCATGTACGGGAGTCCCTATTCATGTCGGTCCTGACTACAGGCTTTTAGTAGAATAAGATTGTTATTTCCTATAACCTGGAAATGAACATTTCTTAGTTAATAAACAATTAACACTGTGTGTTCATTGAACAACAGGTTAATTGATTGTAATATTAATTTTATTACATTAAGTTAATTTTATTGACTGATTAAAATATTAATAATTAATTATAACTAGTTATGATTAATTATTCATATTTATTTTGAGCTAATTTGCTACATATTGCTCAATCTTAGTTAATGCATTAAATAGAGTAAAGTGTCATCTGTTGTTCGTTATAGCCTAATTCTTTTGCATTTTAATCTGTTTAAAAATTTCAGTCAGAGTTGTTTTTGTTTTATTAAAAAAAGAGTTCTTAAACCTGTTAAATTATAACAAAAATGGTTTTGCAACTTATTTTAATACCGCGATAATACCGTATACCGTGATAAAAGCTTCATCAATTAATCGCAACATGAAAATTTGATACCGTCACATGCCTAATACAGTGTAACAAAGATCTTAAAATAAAGTGTAAACCAATAAGGTTCCAGTTGTTAACATTAGTTATCTATTAGTTAACATGAACAAACAATGAAAAAAATACTTCTAAAGCATGTATTTATCTTAGTTAATGTTAATTTTATCATTTACTAATACATTGTTAGAATCAAAAGTTGTATCTTAAGATTATCTAATGGACCTGAGCTGACAGTGAACTAACATTGGTTATATTTTATTAACCAATGTAAGCAACGCTTAATAAATACTGTAACAAATGTGTATTGATCATTGTTAGGCTAGTAAATTAACTAATGCTACCTAATTGGACCTTATTGTAAAGTGTTACCAGGCATGTTTTGCATCAAGAATATTTAACCTTTTTAATTATATACATCAATAAAAAAACATAAATATTTACCTGTATATTTTTTTACAAAAACATTTTAAAGGATTAGTTCATTTTGAAATGAAAATTAGCCCAACTTTACTCACCCTCAAGCCATCCTACAGTAGACTTTCTTCTTTCTGATGAACATAATCACAGAAATATTAATAAATATCCTGACACATCCATCCATCATAAATATGTGCTCCAGCTCCACACAGGGTTAATAAAGACCTTCTGAAGTGAAGCGATGCGTTTGTGTAAAAAAAAATCTATATTTAAACAAGTTATGAAGTAAAATATGTAGCTTCCACATGATTACCTTCCGTATTGAAGTTACGAAGAAAGTGTAAACTGACGTCACGTCAGTTACACTTTTCTCGTAAGTTAAATAGGGAAGGCATAGGATGTAGCGTAAGCTTTGTGAACTTCAAGAGTTTTACACTTTAATATGGAAGGCGACTCGTGCGGAAGCTACATATTTTACTGTGATATATTTTAAAGTGAACTAATCCTTTAATGTCTCACAGGGACTGCCATGAACATTTTTTAATCGAGTTTTGATTCATTGACACTTTGAATTGATTCACAGACATGAATCAATGACTTAAAGTTTAAATGACTACTATTTTTGGCATGTGAATATGATCTTTTTGCAAACAGAGAGGCAGATGGATTTTAAGTATATGATGAGAACGAGTTGATCTGTTCGTTCAAATGATCCTGTGAGTTGGGAGAGTTTGGGTTTGAGTGATTCTATTGGTGGTTGAGAGGGTTTGGGATTTTCCAGTGGAATTCCCGATCGTCTCCTACGGCGTTCCCGATGGCTCATGTGTGGCATCTCCATCCGGATGTCCACGGAGAGTGTCGGATGTGCTGTGCTGAATTATGCATGATGTTCTGGGCTCCATTTGGGACTTTCCTCAAATGAGCATGAATAAATCTCTCAAAAACATGTCCAGCTCACATTTCTATGGAAGCTTGTTTTCGCCATGGAAAAATAAAATAAAAAAGGTAATTGCAACATTTTATCTCACACAATTGCAAGTTTATATCATGCTATTCTGACTTTATTTCTCACAATTCTTTTTCTCTGAACTGTGAGATAAAAAGTTGCAATTACTTTTTATATTTTTTATACTGTGGCGGAAACAAGCTTCCATACATTTTACCCCAAAACCAAAAGAAGGAAATTAGGAAGTATTTTTTGCATACTAAAATTAAAGCCTGTTTTTTTGTTTTTGTTTTTGGACCATCAATATTTTCAGGACAATTAAGCACATTTTACTGAAAGCCAATTCTTGAAATCCCAAGAGTTGATCTTTTAGTCTTTGCTGTTTTCAGTTGATGCGTGAACAAAACTTCACTACACGTTATTTGTAGTGCCTGCTTTATTACTTTTGATATAGGAAACAAAGTCTCAGCTTTCAAATTCTGTCAATATTATCATGAAATTCAAACAATAAATGTGGCTTTGGCACTCTTTAATGTGGCGTGACAGATCGCCGTAGTCAATTTTTACTCACATTTGTAACTTGATGAGTGTTCATTTTGAATCCTGTTTATAGAAGAAAGTAAGACTCTGCCTTTGACAAACACCTTCACTAGAAACACTTTGCTTGTTGACCAGCCTCGTTTGTGGTTTTGATAGTGAACCAGCACCAAACCATCACTGGACCATGCTAGTCTAAACTGGTCAGTTCAGCAGACAACTAACCAAAAACTAATCTTTGAGAATGTCCGTTATTAGACGATCATCATAAATGGTTGTTTTCCATGTCAGATCTCTGCAGATTGAGGGTTTAAGAGATTTGTGCTGTTGTTTTCTTCTGGTGTGTGAATAAAGACTCTCTTCTACCTGTGTGCTCATAATAGCAGTGTCCCATTCCTATGGCAACACGCGCATCACTCAAGGTTGCTGTGAGCGATAGCGTTTCGTACAATCTCCTGCGAGAGCAGATAGTGCCGTTCTTACGCCTCACCCGCTGCCCTCGGGTGCTCACTATGGGCTGCGCTCAATCTCTTCTGTGTTGCTGATAAGACAAATAGTGTTTTTGTGGAAGCCCCTGTTTTATTGAATTATAGGTCAAGCGGTGGCTCTATTGATCTGTGTGAAGTTGTGCTCAGTGGAGCTTATCCAGGTGAACAGGCCATTTCTGGTGTCATGTCATTTACTCTGTAAAATTTCACTAATGTTAGAGGGGAAACTGTAATTTTAGCATTTCACATTATTGTAAAAAAACAAAAAAAAACAAAAACAAATCGAAACAGAAATCACGTTTCAGCACAAAATCAAGAGAAAAATAAGACGTTTTATTTTGAAAAATTATTTTTTTCTAATTTTTTTCCATTGTGATGATAGTTTTAATGACAATTAAAGTTATTTATAATGTGTTCTGATATTTCACTTTTGAGTCATTTTGTAGTTATTCTCATAAAAAATAACTTTTCACATATATTACACCATGTCCTAACCAGATGTTGAGCAACAAACAATTTGTCTGTTCACACCAGATGCAACACGATTTTGAGATGCGATAAAGTCAGTCAAAAATCACAGCCAATCAGAAGAGCGTGTGGGCGGGCTCTCTCAGTAAGCTCCCGGCACTTGCAACGAAATTGTAAAGTACATAATTAAATCCATATTACACCATTTTAACATTATTAAAAATACATACTGAGTTACTGAAACAATCTTTATCATAGAATACACTTGTCTGTTCACACTGAGTTTGAATGTTCTTGCTTCCGTCCATTGTTTCTTTCAGTATGATTATAAAAGATATTCAAACTCATATTAGACGCTTTTAACATTAACCCTCTGGAGTCTGAGGCTGATTTGGGGCCTGGAGAACTTTTGACATGCCCTGACATTTGTGCTTTTTTCAGTTGTTCATAAACATATTAATGGAAAAAGTGTCATTACACTGTATTCAGCACAAACTAGGCTACAATAATATGTGAGGAACATGTATGTACATGTTTGTGTTTTTGAAGGAATAACATTTATGCGTGGTTGTTGAAAAAACAAAAAACTTAAGTCACTGAAATAAGGCCAAAAAAAGTATAATAAATCTGTGTTCATAAGACTTTAGGGTATTGGAGGTTGTAGACTAGAGTTTTTGCTTCAAAATTATGTAAAAATTATGCTGCCTACTCCTTCATATTTAACAATATATTGATTTAGTTTTTGTAAGACACTTTTTGCCAAGAAACACAGTATGCAAGGAGGCGTGAATCACCACTGAAAATGGGCCATTCTCACCTGAGAAGACAAAAGAATTGGATAGTAATGAGCTGAAATGACTTGCATATTAATGAGGCATTTCAGTCAGGTAGGCTGTGAAAAAAAACCTTCTGTGATGTCTCAAGCTCATTATGATATATGAAACATACAGAAAAATATTATTACAATATAAAGTAATGGTTTTATATTATACTTTAAAATATAATGTATTTCTGTGATGCAAAGAGTCTGAATATAGGCTTTTAGTTTAAAAGCATGCACATTTGGAGAAATATTGGATTCTCATATGCTTATGTCAATTTTCTATACAGAGGAGTTATTTTTATTTAATATTCACTGTCATTACTATGAGCGCTGGTGTTTTCAATTCATCCTTGAAGTCGGAGGGCGCTCTGTGCATTTTAGTCCACAAATTCATCTAAAAGAAGAAGAGGCTATTCCATGAATGGAGTTTCCAATACATACAGCAGCAGGAGGGCGCTAAAGAAACAAAAACTCATCTAAACTTCATCTGTAGAAGACAAGTAAACAGGAAGTAACTGCATGTCTTCTAGAGATCGCTAACCATGACTTTTACATCCAGATAAACACTTTTCAAGACAATAAATACACGATTGAGATAATAAATGCATGTATTGACTGAATTAGCGTCTGAATAGCGCTGGCTCCGTGGGCGTGGCCGCATTAGCAGATAATGAGCTGAATCACGGATTTCTGACATGGCTCTCTTTTCATACAGATTACATAAACAAAGAAGGTTTGTTTTCGATTTGACTTACATGATTTAAAACCTGACATCTTAACGTTTTTTTAGACATAAGTGTAATTTTTTTGTCATTAGTATTCACTAAGTTACAGTTCATTTTCTGAGAACTATCAGATTGGAGTTCGTTCAGAGGGAGAGGAGAAATCACGCATCATGTTAGTTTTCTTTATTTTACAAAAAGCACAAAATTCTGTTTTTACTCTGAGTGTACACAAATGAAAGAATATATTCCACAGATTAAAATGGTGTATAACTCTTAATTGTATGTGCAACATTGACGGAGTATTTTGAGTCTCTTTCACACTGATAAGAAAAAAACCACGGTGGTATCGCCGGCGATACCGTCAGACCTCAGAGTGTTAAATAAAGCACATAAATAGTACCCGAGATTATCATTATCATTATACTTTCTGTTGTTGTTCCAGCCGTGACGTCGTAGAAAAATAGAAACCGTTTCTAAAATAGAATCAACGTGTGTCACCTTCGCAGCTAGTTGGGGAAAAAACTCTAACAAGGAAAAGATCGCGACTGGTGTTACTGTATTTTTTTGTTGCTGTTTAAGTTGTCATTATTATGCTGCGTTCACACCAGACGCGACTTGCATGAATAAATCGTGCTATTCGCGCGTAGTTCATAAATCGTGCTATTTGCTTGAACATTTCGAGTTTACTCGCTTAATTTGCTCGTGACATTCGCTTCATTCGCGCGTGAAAATCCCTTCACAACAGACGCGAATTCGCGTCATGAGAGGGGCTCTCCCTCTCCTTTATGTGTCCCGGACTCTCCCACTGCTTTCTGCACACTTCCTCTGAATAAACACAACTTATAATTTACAGCGAATTAGCTCAATTGGTCATCTTTAGTTGGCTTGTAGTCTTAATATGTATATATATGTAGCTCAAATTGATTAAAGACCTTTTTTACAACTTATCAGATTGTCCGACCTCCTCACTCACTTTCTTTCAAACACGATCCTTTTTATTTCTGTTTCTATAAATGTATGAAGATGTACAGCGACGATGATTTTGTCCTCCATTGTTGTTTCGAATTTCTGCCTCAGCTCGCTACGTCACTACTAGAGCAAGCTCCTGATTGGTTAACGCGGTGCGGAAATTCGCCAAAGTTATTCGCGCGATTCGCGTCATTCGTGCCGCTGGATGTCAATTCGCGTCTTTGCATTGACTTAACATGTAAATCACTCGCGCTTACCGCTTCATTCGCGTCCGGTGTAAACGCACCATTATATGTAAATTCTCCCTATCAATTTTCTAAATGCATGATGTTATTGATCTTATTGTGAACAATTAATTCATGCATATGTTTTTTTTTTTTTCTTGTAACATTTTACTTAAAGCTTTTATGTATGAAGTATGATACATTATAAAGAGATTCATAATGTATATTACATGAGACCATTCAATGCATTATAAGGTGCATTGCATGACATAATTAAAATATACAATACTTTTATAATGCATTATATACAAAGGCACAGTATTCATGAAAATCTCCATGTCGTCACATTTATTTCTAAAGTGCTCAATACAGAAACACCTTCACAGTAATAAACAGGAAAATACTAATGGTGATGTTGTAAGTTTATTAATTATGAAACAAATTCAGTTTCAGCTAGTGCTGTCACAAGTACCAACTTCAGTACCAAGTACTGAAATTTTAAAAATGTGATGATACCAGCAGCTCCCAGATACCCCTAGCATTTGGAACGCAGTTGAGTTTATTCTTAAACTCTTCTGATTGGCCGTTGTGTTCACACGCTCAACATATATGTCTGTGATTGGCCACAATGATCAACGTTTCAGAAACTTGTTGTAAATAGACATCTTTGATGCTCTCCACTGAGCGCTTACACAGATTACACAGATGGATCCGCTGATAGATCATCCACCCATCCATATCTGTTGAGTGAGTGAACACAATGGCCAATCAGAGGTGTATAAGAATAAACAGTCTGTCCATCCATCCATCAATCGTTCTATCATTCTGTGATTCTATTTGTCTATCCATCCATCGTTCTAACTATCTAGCATTCTATCTATCATTCCGTCCATCCATCCATCCATCCATCGTTGTATCTGTCTTTCCATCCATCCATCCATCCATCCATCCATCCATCCATCCATCCATCCATCAATCGTTTTAACTATCTAGTGTTCTATCTATCATTCCGTCCATCCATCCATCCATCCATCCAACTATCTAGCGTTCTATATATCATTCCGTCCATCCATCCATCCATCCATTGTTCTAACTATCTAGCATTCTATATATCCATCCATCCATCCATCCATCCATCCATCCATCCATCCATCCATCCATCCATCCATCCATCCAGTGTTCTATATATCATTCCATCCATCCATCCATCCATCCATCCAGTGTTCTATATATCATTCCATCCATTCATCCAGTGTTCCATCCATCCATCCATCCATCCATCATCCATCCATCCATCCATCCATCCAGTGTTCTATATATCATTCTATCCATCCATCCATCCATCCATCCATCCATCCAATGTTCTATATATCCATCCATCCATCCATCCATCCATCCATCCATCCATCCATCCATCCATCCATCCATCCATCCATCCATCCATCCATCCATCCATCCATCCATCCAGTGTTCTATATATCATTCCATCCATCCAGTGTTCCATCCATCCATCCATCCATCCATCCATCCATCCATCCATCCATCCATCCATCCATCCAGTGTTCTATATATCATTCCATCCATCCAGTGTTCCATCCATCCATCCATCCATCCATCATTCTATCTGTCGTTCCATCCATCCATCCATCCATCCATCCATCCATCCATCCATCCATCCATCCATCCATCCATCCATCCATCCATCCATCCATCCATCCATCCATCCATCCATCCATCCAGCATTCTATCTGTCATTCTTCTGTCTATCTATCACTTCAGAAAATAACCGTGTTGTAATATTCATAAATTATGAAGCAAATTATGTTTCAGCAGGTCTACAATCATTAGTGTCATGATCCAGCTTACTGTTTATTTACTTTGTGTTCACATCCCATATTGCAAAAAATCATAACAGTCCTAACAATAGGTTTAATGCTCTTTATGCATATTATAATTTCCGATGTCTTACATTTGATTGTGCAGTGATATGTGACCTGAACATGTTCTTGACAGGTTTTGTGCTGCTCTCACAGGGATGCAGGTTTGAATCGTGTGTCACGTCCTGATCCCGATCCCGTTCCCCCTCTCTCTCTCTCGGGTGTTTTGCAGAAGCTGTGGTGATGCAGGGCATCTGGAGGGTGCAGTATTTCCCTGTCATTTTTGATACTGATGTTAATGTTACTCACGATTGATGGCAGATTGGCAGGCCGGCGTTTCATATTTCACTGAAGCTGTGCGGGGCTGGAGTGAATCAATAGCTGAAGGAGAGAGAGAGAGAGAGAGAGATTGGTTGCACGGCTGCTGCTGCAGACGCCGCTACTGCCTCCTGCTTCCTCAAACTCCTCCGGATCACACCATCTCCGCTCACGGGGGCCGCCGCTCACAGTCCGTGTCTTTTCCCTCCGAGCGGGCAGCTCAGATGTGGGCATGAGCCATGTCACATCACATTTCTAATGTGACTGACGATCTGAGATGAACGGACGGTGCATTGCAGCTGCATCACAGTGATACTCGAGACGTCACTTTGAAAGATTCCCCCCGGCATTCACCATCCCTTTTGTTTTAGTCTGATCTCCGGGCTCCCAGCCGTCCGAGCCAGAGAGAGATGTTTTGAATGCGCTTTGCTGGCCTGCATGCGTTTCGTCTGCACGCGAGAGGCACTCAGGTGAGCTGTTTCCTGCAAACAGTGACTGCAATAAGGTAAGAGCACAGCACGACGAGCGCGGCTTCCCCTTTCTCCCTTTCAGTGCATGCTTTGTGCATCAGCCGAAACAGTCCCCAGATACTGCGATCACATTTAGAGGGGTTTGTGTTGCGCCCACATAAACATGCACACGGCTTGTGCATTGCCCTGTCATGTCCAGAGCAGGTCAGCCCACCTGAGAATCGTGCTGGTACTTCAGACAGAACACAGACATAGACGAATCAACGTGCTTCATGCATCTGTCCTGCAGGAGAACGCGTTTATTAGGGATGCTCTTGTTGTTATGATCAGCCGTTTGTCGCCATCCTCTCTATGCTCAGCGTACGACTTCCTGCCCCGGGGATGTGGTGGTGGGGAGGGAGAGATGATGGAAAAGAAGCAGGCCACTCTCCCATCTGTGTTAACGCCTCGCAGCATCCCGCCGCGGCACAATCTCCTGCGTGCAGCCAGAGGCCTGTGGCGATTCCATCGCCAGCTTTATCAGGTCGCAGGAGCGGCAGGAAGGATTAGACCTGATAGGACGACAAGCACCGATATGTGTCACTAACACACTGTATAAGTGAGAGGAGATTACGCTGAAGACGGATGAACTAGGGCACTCGTGCAAAATAGAAGTTGTGAAAGTGGGTTTATGAATTCAAAGCTGCTTCATTTCCACATATTATTGCTTACTGCTTCTTCTATCCATCCATCCATCCATCCATCGTTCTGTTTTTCTAGCGTTCTATCATTCCATCCATCCCTCCGTCCATCCATTTATCTATCATTCTACCTATCATTCTATCTATTGTTCCATCCATCCATCATTCTTTCTATCTATCATTCTGTCGACGTTGCATCCATCCATCCAGCCAGCATTCTATCAATCATTTTGTCTTTCGTTCCATCCATCCATCATCCATCTAGCGTTCTATCAATCATTCTATCTAGCATTCTATCTGTCCGTTCATCCATCCATCCATCCATCCATCCATCCATCCATCCATCCATCCATCCATCCATCCATCGTTCTATCTAGCGTTCTATCAATCACTTTATCATTCCATCCATCCATCTAGCGTTCTATCAATCATTCTATCTAGTGTTCCATCCATCCATCCATCCATCCATCCATCCATCCATCCATCCATCCATCCATCCATCCATCCATCCATCCATCCATCGTTCTATCAATCATTCTATCTGTCCGCTGTCCTATCTAGCGTTCTATTGTTCCATCTATCCATCCTTCTAGCATTCTATCAATCATTCTGACTTTCGTCCCATCCATCCATCCATCCATCCATCCATCCATCCATCCATCCATCCATCCATCCATCCATTCATCCATCCATCGTTCTATCTAGCATTCTATCAATCACTCTATCAATCACTCTATCGTTCCATCCATCCATCCATCCATCCATCATCCATCCATCCATCCATCCATCCATCCATCCATCCATCCATCCATCCATCCATCCATCCATCCATCCATCCATCCATCCATCATCCAGCAGCATTCTATCAATCATTTTGTCTTTCGTTCCATCCATCGTTCTATCTATCGTTCCATCCATCCATCCATCTAGCGTTCTATCAATCATTCTATCTAGCATTCTATCTGTCGTTCATCCATCCATCCATCCATCCATCCATCCATCCATCCATCCATCCATCCATCCATCCATCCATCCATCCATCGTTCTATCTGTCCGTCGTCCTATCTAGTGTTCTATCGTTCCATCCATCCATCTAGCATTCTATCAATCATTCCATCCATCCATCCATCCATCCATCCATCCATCCATCCATCCATCCATCTAGCATTTTATCAATCACTCTATCGTTCCATCCATCCAGCCAGCCAGCCAGCCAGCCAGCAGCATTCTATCAATCATTTTGTCTTTCATTCCATCCATCGTTCTATCTATCGTTCCATCCATCCATCCATCCATCCATCCATCCATCTAGCGTTCTATCAATCATTCTATCTAGCGTTCTATCTGTCGTTCATCCATCCATCCAGCCAGCCAGCCAGCCAGCAGCATTCTATCAATCATTTTGTCTTTCGTTCCATCCATCGTTCTATCTATCGTTCCATCCATCATTCTATCCATCCATCCATCCATCCATCCATCCATCTAGCGTTCTATCTGTCGTTCATCCATCCATCCATCCATCCATCCATCCATCCATCCAGCCATCCAGCCAGCCAGCCAGCCAGCCAGTCAGCCAGCCAGCCGCATTCTATCAATCATTTTGTCTTTTGTTCCATCCATCGTTCTATCTATCGTTCCAGCCAGCCAGCCAGCCAGCCAGCCAGCAGCATTCTATCAATCATTTTGTCTTTCGTTCCATCCATCCATCCATCCATCCATCCATCCATCCATCCATCCATCCATCCATCCATCCATCCATCCATCCATCCATCCATCCATCCATCCATCCATCCATCCATCCATCCATCCATCCAGCGTTCTATCAATCATTCTATCTAGCGTTCTATCAATCATTCTATCTAGCGTTCTATCAATCATTCTATCTAGCGTTCTATCAATCATTCTATCTAGCGTTCTATCTGTCGTTCATCCATCCGTCCATCGTCCTATCATCTTTAAATTCAAATTGCAATTCTACATCCTGTTTGGTACTCAATTCAAATTCAGGATTTGAATTAGAAAAAACAATGACTACATGTGCACAACCCTGGTCAATACTGCTTAACTAGCTTAACCAGCTTCACTCCATATAGCTGCTGAGCTGCTGGCATAAACCAGCCTGGACCAGCATGGAAATTCATTTATGTGTTCAGATGTGATTAGCTTTGTTATGCGATTGCTGTATGTTTTATGAAGCTCTGAGTGCATAACAAATCTTTCATGGCTGTGTTCCATGCAGACCATTGCGATGAGGTCATAGATGAAGCTGAGGTCACACTGTGTGATCGTTTGAACATGACCTCACACAAACCCACTCACACTGAAGACGTTCATTAGCGCTGGCCGGTCACATTAAATATGTACATAATTAATTTTGCAAGGGAGTAAACATCCCTTGATTGTCATGGATACAAAGTTTTAATCATGCCGGTGTCTCCATTTGTTAGATGTTTTATGTAAATCTGGTCATTAGCCAACCGCTGTTGACCGTTGCTTTGCTTTTCTGAGCAAACGTCTGCTACAATTATCAATCTATAATTCAAAAACAATTAGCGAAGGCTCGAGGCTGTTTTAACTCTCTAAACTCACTCAAAGGGCTCTCAAGCTCTCAACGTGAACTTGACCATTATAATCCACTCAAAGGCTTCAGTTACACGTCCATTACAGAGACCAGGTCTCGTTGTTGCAGCTGGATATCAACATGACTTTGTAATCCAGCTCACATTTTTTAAAATGTCACCTAGATAGCGGCCCGAGCAAAAGAGGATTCATTAAAGCGACGCTCCGGTCGTGTGCTGACTCTCTGCCAGCAGTTGTTCTGGTTTAAGTCCAGCCTGTTGTCCTCGTCCCCTTCAACTAATTGGATGAATTTCTCCTTTATAACAGCAGTATTAAATGAAAGCAGATACACTACAGATTTCTGTCTCTCTATCTATATCTACCTCTGTCCATCGTTCTGTCTGTCGTTCTGTCTATCTATCTATCTATCTATCTATCTATCTATCTATCTATCTATCTATCTATCTATCTATCTATCTATCTATCTATCTATCTATCTATCTATCTATCTATCTATCTATCTATCTATCATTCTATGGTGCCATCTATCTGTTGTTTTATCTAGCGTTCTATCTATCCATCTTTCCATCTATCTATCTACCATTCTGTCTGTCATTCTATTGTTCTATCGTTCTATTTATCTTTCGTTCTGTCTACTGTTCTGTCATTCTATCTATCTATCGTTCTGTCGTTCTATCTATTGTTCTATCTATCATCTATTCATCTATCCATCGTTCTATCTATCATTCTATCGTTCCATATATCTATTGTTTTATCTAGCGTTCTATCTATCCATCATTCCATCTATCTATCTACCATTCTGTCTGTCATTCTATTGTTCTATCGTTCTATTTATCTATCGTTCTGTCTATCGTTCTATCTATCGTTCTATCTATCGTTCTATCATTCTATCTATCATTCTATCTATCATTCTATCTATCATTCTATCTATCATTCTATCTATCTATCTATCTATCTATCTATCTATCTATCTATCTATCTATCTATCTATCTATCTATCTATCTATCTATCTATCTATCTATCTATCTATCTATCTATCTATCTATCTATCATTCTATCTATCGTTCTATCTATCTATCATTCTATCTATCTATCTATCTATCTATCATCTATCTATCTATCATTCTATCTATCGTTCTATCTATCTATCATTCTATCTATCGTTCTATCTATCATTCCATCGTTCCATCTATCTGTTGTTTTATCTAGCGTTCTATCTATCCATCTTTCCATCTATCTATCATTCTATCTATCCATCTATCCATCGTTCTATCTACCGTTCTGTCTGTCATTCTATTGTTCTGTCGTTCTATTTATCTATCGTTCTGTCTACTGTTCTGTCATTCTATCTATCGACTGTTCGACCTATCTCTATCGATCTATCTACCTATCGTTCTATCTATCGTTCTACCATTCGATCTATCATCTATTCATCGTTCTATCTATCTATCGTTCTATCTATCATTCCATCTTTCCATCTATCTATTGTTTTATCTAGCGTTCTATCTATCCATCGTTCCATCTATCTATCATTCTATCTATCCATCTAGCCATCGTCCTATCTACCGTTCTGTCTATCATTCTGTCTACTGTTCTGTCATTCTATCTATCTATCTATCTATCGCTCTATCTATCTATCATCTATCATCTATCCATCATTCTATCTTTCTATTGTTCCATCTATCTATCATTCTATCTATCCATCTATTCATCGTTCTATCTATCTATCGTTCTATCTATCATTCCATCTTTCCATCTATCTATTGTTTTATCTAGCGTTCTATCTATCCATCATTCCATCTATCTATCATTCTATCTATCCATCTAGCCATCGTCCTATCTACCGTTCTGTCTATCATTCTGTCTACTGTTCTGTCATTCTATCTATCTATCTATCGCTCTATCTATCTATCATCTATCATCTATCCATCATTCTATCTTTCTATTGTTCCATCTATCTATCATTCTATCTATCCATCTATTCATCGTTCTATCTATCTATCGTTCTGTCGTTCTATCTATTGTTCCATCTATCTATCATTCTATCTATCCATCTATTCATCGTTCTATCGTTCTGTCTATCATTCTATTGTTCTGTCTATTGTTCTATTTATCGCTCTGTCTACTGTTCTGTCATTCTATCTATCGACTGTTCGATCTATCTATCTATATCTATCATTCTATTGTTCTATCTATCATTCTATCTATCGTTCTATGCAGATTTCAGTCAGAATTAAGCAGAATTCTGTCATTCATTCTCTCTATCATTCTGTCATTCTATTGTTAGCGTTCTATGCAAATTTCAATCATTTAGAGGAATGCAGAGAGATTCTTGTAGTGTTGAGTGCTAGAAAAAACATGAGAAAAGGTGCATGTGTATTTGTAATCAACAGAAATTAAGGTAAACAATATTTCAGCACAGCAAATATGGATGGAGACCCCAAGCTTTACAGTATGATTGATTGGTGTCATGTTTCCTTTAAATAATAGCAAAAATTCATCCCGAATAAAAACGGTCATGTTCAATGATCATGTTCAAGGAAGACACATTATCTGCATGAACATGGTGAGATGAGTTTGAGCGGAAGGCTGGTGTTGTTGAGAAACACGTCCTAGTGGAATTAATGCTGGAGTGAGTCCTGATCCTAACAGCCATTAAATGGGCAGAGACGGCGAGGAAGTCTGCCAATTTTGTCATTAATACCGTGCAACCTTTTGTCTTGTTTTTTTCTGTCCTTTTCCATCCAATTTCTATAAAACTGATGTATAGCATTCACTTTAATCACAGGAGTTCACAGTAATGACCAGCAGTGGACACAAAACTCTTCATTCACAGTTTTTTTAATCAGTATTTACTTGAATTACACAGCTGGAGTTGTCCTTCATGTTTCATAATTCTATAGCTGTATTCTACAAACTATTGAGCTGCATTGCTGATAACATATCGCTCTACATGGGCAGCAACTCATAAAAATTTGAGCATGTTGCACTCAGCACATAAATATTGTGAAAACTGTCAATTTGAACTTTATTGAATTTTTCTGCATTATGCATATACACTTAAAATAAAGGTTCCAAAACGGAGGATTCACAGCAGTGTCATAGAAGAACCTTAAAAGAACCATTTTTTTCTCTAAAAAAAAATTCTAAAGAACCTTTTTTTCCACTATAAAGGACCTTTTGTAGAATGGAAAGATTCCATGGATGTTAATGTTTCAGAACCATCTATTTTTAAGTCTACTTTAAGGCTTTTCTTGCTTCCTACTGTATGTTTTGAAATGCAGTTCACTTGCATCTCTATCTGTTGGCTGTTCATGCATACTGATAGATGTGTTGGTGTGTGACAGCTGAGGAGAACACAGGTGTTTCAGCCTTCTGTTCATTTTTAGACACCCGTAGCCGAGATTATAGTTTTCATTCAGAAGAGGTTTGGATCAGTAACTGAACAGGCTTTAGTCAGAGGAGACGGTACAGTTGACTTGAGATTGACAGAAAGGCTGCAGTCCATTCAGTAAGACATGTTATGGTCAGTAAGTCTTGATTATTCAGCCGAAGAAACGTTTGCTTTTTTTCAATGCTTGGTGACCTAGCTAAACTACAATACAACATGCACTGCTGTCTGCTCAAAAGTTTGGGGTCGTTTTTATGTTTTTATTCTCTTAAGGCTGCATTTATTTGATCAAAAATCCAGTAAAACGTTAATAATGTGAATATTACAATTTAAAATAACTGTTTTCCATGTGAATATATTTTAAGCTGTAATTTATTCCTGTGATCAAAGCATTTGATGCTCAATAATTTTTTTATTATTATTATTATTATTATTATTATCAATGTTGAAAACAGTTGGGCTGTTTTATGTTTTTGTGGAAACAGTGATACATTTATTTCAGGATTATTTGAATAGAAAGTTCAGAAGATCATAATTTATAAAAAAAAAATCAACATTTTGCACTTTTGATCAATTTTATATAGAAGCTTGTATGTGCCATGTAATAAAAGATAATGTGACTTTTTATCTCACAATTGTCTTTCGAGTTTACATCTCGCTATTCTGTTTTTTCTCAGATTTGCGATATATAAACTCGCAATTGCAAGTTATGTCAGAATTGTGAGATGTGAACTCGCAATCGTGAGAAATAATGTCAGGATTTCGAACTTATAAACTCGCAATTCTGACTTTTTTCTCATAAATGCGAGTTCACATCTCATAATTCTGATGTTTTTTCTCAGAATTGCAATATATAAACTCGCAATTGCAAGTTATGTCAGAATTGCGAGATATAAATTTGCAATTGTGACAAATAAAGTCAGAATTTCGAGATATATAGCTAAACTCGCAATTCTGACTTTTTTCTCACAATTCTGACTTTTTCATAATTGTTTATATCATGCAATTCTGAGAAAGTCAGAATTGCGAGATAACTTGAAATTGCGAGAAGTCAGAATTGCAAGGAAAAAATCAGAATTGCAAGTTGAGAAGAAAAAAACGTGCAATTCTGACTTTTTTCTCGAAATTGCGAGTTATCCCCAAAACTTTTGAACTGTAGTGTATCGCAAACAATATTTCCGTATGTTCAGAATGACATACTAGCTTACACTTTTTTTTTAATATGTGAAACAGTAAACATTTATGCAGTAAGACATTCAAAACACTAGTTTGTAACATTCTTGTCACGTCTTGCATTTTTTGTCACATTGCATTTTTAGTGATCTTTTCATATTTTTTTTTTTCATTTTTATCATCAATCAGATTAATGAGTCATAATATTATGCACAGTAAGCAAACTGCAAAATATGAAGAGTGACCATTCTGAACATGCCCTCTAGTTACAGATACTAACTCAGCCTTTTCCTCTAACTCTGTTTTTTCAGAAATGGTCTGGAAAGCCTTTGGATTCTTTTTTCATGCTGAATATTGTCAAAAAGATTAAAAACACAGAGATATAATGTTTTCGCTACATCGCCCAGCCCTAAACTCCTATACTGGAGAAGATTATCATTATCAGACTTCATATCTATATGGCTTGTTTGGTTTGGATTTCCTCTCAACTCAGACGGTTTCATTTCATGAAAGTGGTTTTCTGCAATCAGGGAGTGTTTCCCCAATGGATTCTTAAATATGAAGGATTGTTTCTCAGCTGTAGATGTTTTAGCCCTTTTGCTGGAGTCACTGTCATCCATTTTGCAGTAACATTCATGACAGCTACCCTCAATAACGCCATCGGCAACCTCTGCGATGACAAACAGCACACGCTCGCCGCTACATTACATTACAGCTCAGCATGTTCATTTAAATCATACAGCTCCATTTGTTTCAAGACTGTAAATGATTTACAGATCAGACCCAAGTTATATTTTCTGTCTAAATAGGAAGAATGTAGCGCATAAATGAACTGAAGTGGCCCCAAATAGTCAAAGGAGATTTTATTTTATTTTATTTTATTTTATTTTATTTTATTTTATTTTATTTTATTTTATTTTATTTTATTTTATTTTATTTTATTTTATTTTTTTATAACATAAATTGAATAACATAAAATTAATATATTGTTTATTTGTTTGTTTGATCTTATTTATTTATTTTATTCATTTTATAATTTACATTTTATTTTATTTAATCCTATTTATTTATTTTAATTTAATTGTTTTATTTATTTAATCTTATTTGTTCTTATTTGAGTTGGTTTTATCCTATTTAATCCCGTTTTTGTGATCTTATTTTTATTTATTTGTTTATTCTTATTTGTTCTTTTTATTTTATCTTATTTAATCCCATTTATTTTATCTTTTTAAGTTTATCTTTCTCATTCATTTATTTAGTTGTTTATATTTATTTTTATCTTATTCATTCATTTATTTATTTAATCTTATTCTTATTTTATCTAGTTTTATCCTATTTGTATATTTATTTGATCTTATTTACTTATTTTATCTTTATTTAATAAATGTTATTTATATTTTTATTTCATCTTATTTAATCCTATTTATTTATTCTATCTGATTTAATCCTATTTATTTTATCGTATTTTATCTTTATTAATTCATCTAATCTTAATTTTATCTTGTTTTAACCTATTTAATCCTATTTATTTTCATGTTTTATCCCATTTAATCCTGTTAACTTTATTTTATTTTATTTTCTGATTGTAAAGTGTGTTTGTGCATCTCTCTTTTTACTCGGCGTCATACATGACTTAGATCAGACGTGCTCGTGACCTCGTATCTGCGGCTCTATGAATCATGAATGCTGTACCGTGAATCTGAGCGCATCCCACCCGTTCAGCAGTAGAATAATCCATCAGATGTGTTTCACACCTAAAAGGGGCGTCTGGCACATGAAAGCCAGTCCTCGCGCGAGAAAGTTGGCGGCAGATGGGCGAGTTTGTTTCAAAGCGCTCCTGATGCGTTTGTGATCTGCCGCATTGACGCGTCTTCCGGATGAAGCCTTGATGGAGAGATAGTTGAGTCAGATATTGATGTTGGAGCACTACTTAGACTATAAAACACAAACTCAAGCACATTAGTGTCTGCTGCTGTAGGTGTTCGATGACTCTGTTCATGTGAAGCTAACAGTGAAAAACAACACAGAGTCTTTGTGTTTTTTGGCAGTGTAACAAATAACCACTGAGCATTGATGTTCAGCTTGCGGTTTCCATTAAGTGCTCTGAAATCACAGTCACGGACACTCATCATCGTGTTGAAGATGCTGCAGTAAATCAGTCCGTGTTGATTGTAAATCGTAAAGTATATGTGTGTCTAGGGATGCTGCTAAATGCTCTCCTCTGCTCACTATCGTCTAAAAGACACACTTTATTAGTGTTGTTTGATATGGATAAATTACAGACTGTTAATTTCATGTGTGTGAATCTGTCAATAGACACAGATATAAGAACTGGCTTAAAAGGCCAGATCTAATGAGACGGATTCTGTACAATTGTGAGCAGAAATAGCTGCTGGGTTTACATGAGTTTGCATTTTTCTTTTTCGTTTATTTTCCCATGAGACCTTGAGGAAACTGAATGTACTCAGATGATGTTGCTTTAATGTTCTAATATATGGATTAGTTTACTGACCATTTGCACAAAAGTCCTGCGCCCTCGTGTTTCTGTGATCTTCTGGTCTGTAGATCTGGCTCAGGTCCCTCCTTTAGAGTCTGTGGGTTTTATTGTCCAACGGGTTATTTATTTATTTATTTATTTATTTATTTTTCTCATTTTTAATTATTTACAAATATTTATTTCTAATTTATTTTATTTATTTATATTGTTTATATTTATTTATTAACTTATTTGTTTGTTAATCTATTCATTTATTGGTTTTGTATTTATTTTGTATTTGTTTATTTATTTATTTTTGTAATATTTATTTATTTTTATAATTTGTTTTCTGATTTATTTGGTTATTTTTAAATTGTATTTTTTATTTTAAATTATTTTAAATATTGTATTACTTATTATAATATATGTTATACTTTTCTTAATTATTTTTTAATTTATTATTTTATTTGTATAATTATTTTATTTTTCTCATTTTAATTTATTTATTTAATTTTTATATATTTTTAAATTGTTTATTTTTCTTATTTATTTATTTAACAACTTATTCGTTTGTTGGTGTGTTTTTTATTTATAATTTATTTTTTGATTGTTTGTTTAAAATTATTTTTCTTTATTTATTTTCTGATTCATTTGTTCATTTTTTTACATTTTATTTTATATTTTAAATTATTTTAAATATTTTATTTGCTTATTTTTCTTATTTTTTAATGTATTATTTTATTTGTATAATTTGTATTATTCATTTATTTTTCTAATTTTAATTTATATATTTAATTTTGTTTTATTTTTTAATTGTTTATTTTTCTTATTTATATAACTTATTTATTTGTTGGTGTATTTTTTATTTTTAATTTGATTAATTTATTTTTTATTTAATTGTTTTTAAACAATTTTTAAAATGTTATTTATTTTTCTTTAATTATTCTGATTTATTTGTTTATTTTTCAAATTAATTTATTTGTATATATATATATATGTATATATGTATATATGTATATATATATATATATATATATATGTATATATGTATATATGTGTATATATGTATATATATGTATATATATGTATATATATATATATATATATATATATATATATATATATATATATATATATATATATATATATATATATATATATATATATATATATATATATATATATATATATATATATATATATATATATATATATATAATATAATTTTTTTTTTTTTTTTTTTTTTTTTATAATTTTAATAAGTTTAGGTATTTATTTATTTTTCAAAATTGTATTTATTTAATTTTGATTTTTTTTTATTTATTTATTTGTCAAGAACAGTGTGAAGGGACACTGACTTACACTATGACAAAAAATACAAACAGTCACTGATACTCACGGAAGACGTGTTATGAATATCTGTTTCTGTAAATTCAGTTATTATTTAGTCTTGAGTAATCTCTGTAAATGTCTGTTATGTCTTCATCTGGATGGTAATAAATAAACACCTTGCAGATTCTTGCAGATTCATAATCCTATAATGTAACATGACCTGTGTATGTCAAGAAAGTTGTTTCTTACAATATGAGCTAAAGCCCTCGTCATGCGTGTTGTTATGAACGTTGCACTGGGAATTGTACCTGAAATGAGAAAACAGCTGCAGTTTTACATGACAAGTGTGATGATGGAAATGATCTTGACGTGCGTTGGTAAGCGCACAAACAACCGGGAGTGATTGAGAATCAATTAGAGCTCATTGTGGCTTGAGCACGTCTAGAACAATAAACACGCTCGCGGCAGCTGCTCGCCCAACATTTACATCTTATTCACGATTGACAGCGGAGTCTGTCTGGAGTAGAATAAAGAGACAAAGAGAGAAAGCGAGCGGATCGGTCTGGTGGTTTCATGCAGAAGTGTCAGCTCCGAGACGGTGACAGCGGCTCCGTTCAGCTCTGTCTCACACCGCTGCGAAGCCCCTGCTTCTGTTCTCTTTTAAAAAGGTCACTTACATGTTCATGTTTCAAATGCTGGCCTGTCAGGAAGAGAAGGAAAAAGGAGAGAAATGCCATTTAGCCTGATCGGCTCTGTATGGCATTTCACTTCACAGTTTGTGTTTAACAGGAGCTTCAGTCTGAGGAGTCAGTTTTTCAGAACTCAAACTCTTTATCACAGACAAGCTTGTTTTGTTGTGTTCATCACATGTGTACACTGAAACACATCTGGAGAGCCTCGACCACAGTGATCAACTAGTTTAACTGATTTACTTAATATATACTGTTCTTCTAATATCTGTCTTTTAATAGTTCTATCCAACATCTGTCCATCCATCCATCTTTTAATAGTTCTGCCCGACGTCCGTCCATCCATCCATCCATCCATCCATCCATCCATCCATCCATCCATCAGTCTTTTAATAGTCCATCCATCCATCCATCCATCCATCCATCCAACCGTCTTTTAATAGTCCATCCATCCATCCATCCATCCATCCATCCATCCATCCGTCTTTTAATAGTCCATCCATCCATCCATCCGTCTTTTAATAGTCCATCCATCCATCCATCCATCCATCCATCCATCCGTCTTTTAATAGTCCATCCATCCATCCATCCATCCATCTTTTAATAGTCCATCCATCCATCCATCCATCCATCCATCCATCCATCCATCCATCCATCCATCCGTCTTTTAATAGTCCATCCATCCATCCATCCATCCATCCATCCATCCATCCATCCATCCATCCATCCATCCATCCATCCGTCTTTTAATAGTCCATCCATCCATCCATCCATCCATCCATCCGTCTTTTAATAGTCCATCCATCCAACCATCCATCCATCCATCCGTCTTTTAATAGTCCATCCATCCATCCATCCATCCATCCATCTTTTAATAGTTCTATCCAACATCTGTCAACCCATCCATCCGTCTGTCCGTCCATCTGTCTGTCTTTTAATAGTTCATCCATCCATCATCCATCTTTTAATAATTCTGCCCGACATCCATCCGTCCATCCATCCATCCATCCATCCATCCATCCATCCATCCATCCATCCATCCATCCATCCATCCATCCATCCATCCGTCTTTTAATAGTCCATCCATCCAACCATCCATCCATCCATCCATCCATCCATCCATCCATCCATCCATCCATCCGTCTTTTAATAGTCCATCCATCCATCCATCCATCCATCCATCTTTTAATAGTTCTATCCAACATCTGTCAACCCATCCATCCGTCTGTCCGTCCGTCTGTCTGTCTTTTAATAGTTCATCCATCCATCATCCATCTTTTAATAATTCTGCCCGACATCCATCCGTCCATCCATCCATCCATCCATCCATCCATCCATCCATCCATCCATCCATCCATCCATCCATCCATCCATCCATCCGTCCTTTAATAGTCCATCCATCCATCATCCATCCATCCATCCATCCATCCATCTTTTAATAGTTCTATTTGATGTCTGTCCAAACATCCATCCATCCATCCATCCATCCGTCCGTCCTTCAATAGTCTATCCATCCATCATCCATCCATCCATCTTTTAATAGTTCTATTTGATGTCTGTCCAAACATCCATCCATCCATCCATCCATCCATCCATCCGTCCTTTAATAGTCCATCCATCCATCATCCATCCATCCATCATCCATATTTTAATAGTTATATTTGACATCTGTCCAAACATCCATCCATCCATCCATCCATCCATCCATCCTTCCATCCATCCATCCATCCATCTTCTAGTAGTTCTATCCATCCATCTGTCCATCCATCCATTTGTCCGTGTGTCAGTCTTTTAATTGTTCCATCCATCCATCCATCCATCCATCCATCCATCCATCCATCCATCCATCTTCTAATAGTTCTATCCATCCATCCATCTTCTAATAGTTCTATCCATCCATCCATCCATCCATCCATCTTCTAATAGTTCTATCCATCCATCCATCCATCCATCTGTCCATCTGTCCGTCTTTTAATTGTTCCATCCATCCATCCATCCATCTTTTAATAGTTCATCCATCCATCTATTATCCATCCATCCATCCATCCATCTGTCTTTTATTAGTTCCATCCATCCGTCCGTCCGTCCGTCCGTCCGTCCATCAAATTATTTCTGCCTAAATTACATTGAAAGCGCACACAAAACCACCCACACCTTAGCAACCCCATAGCAACACCCTGTCACTCTAACATCATGGCAGCGTCTTTTGCACAAGTAGAACTCACATTTACTTCACTCCGGCTGCTGTTAGTGTTGTGTTGGGTAATAAAAGAAGAAACATAGATTGATTGACATGTTTGACATGTTCTGGCTCCTGAACCAAGCAGAGAATCTGAAGGAGGTTTGGTGAAACCCGGCCCATGTAAGCGAACCAGTGACTCCGCCTGGACACTGTATATTTAGGTCATTAGAGGCGGATCGCTGGGATGTTTTGCCTCTGAAAAGCCCGTAAATTTTTAATCTGAGGGGCCGCACTTACATGTCATGCTCGTCTGGGCCTTTTGTGCTGCTGACAGTCTGCGTGGCGATGGAGTGGCCGGTAGGTACGCACTGGTTAGATTAATGCTCGTGTGTGTGTGTGTGATGGAGATCTACTGATGACTGTAATACAGTAGCACTGGATCGATGCCTAACACACAGAGGCAGAGATGAAAGTCCGAACCTTGCAGGGTATGCGAACCACATGAAATAACTTTGAAGAAAAGCAACAGGAGATTGGCGTGTAGATTTGTATGAACGTGGACATTGACTTTTGTTCAACCCTTTACCTGCATGCATTCGTCTTCACTGGAGACGATATTTTCTTGTTCTTATTCGAAGTATTTTTTATCAAGTTTTTGCATTTAAGGCAAGACACTACAGGTAAAACATGTTTTATTTCATGCACTGGTCAATTCTGAGATTTGGTCTATTTTGCTTCTATAATGTGTCTTCTTTCAGACTAGTGGAAAGAAAACATCCAAAAGATATATTTAAATGTTTATATAATTGCATTTTCCATCTGTAGATTTCAATGACAATACGTATCTTAAAAGGCAGTGAGTCAGAGAAATCAAGCTTTATCCAATGTTCAGATTTCTGTTCTGGAAATATATGCAATATATTTGCATATTTGATAATGCATTTTTTTTGTATTACAAGAAAACTTGTAATAAAAAATGTTTGCAATTCTTACTGTAATCAACTAGAGAAGTAGTGTGATATCGATTCATGTTTTTCACCTGTGGTGTCTTGCCTTAAAAAATACAAAGATGCTTAAAATGAGATTTACTTTAATTTTACTACAAAATTGTGCAAGATTTTTCTTTCTTACCACATTGCCAAATTATTTTTATTTTATTTTTTTTAGCATAGAACTAAATTTGATTAGGTTTATGCTTAAAGTGCATCTATTATGCTATTTTAAAAGGATACTAATTTTTGTTTTGGCGTCTCCTATAATAGGTTTACATGCATCCAAGGTCAAAAAACACTTTAATATTCTCAGAATATACATTGCACATTACCACATTACTCAAAGAGTCTTTCCATGAACCTGCTCTGCTCTGATTGGTCGACCACTTACAGCACGTGTTGGAAACAACACCCATTACCATATATGGATTTCAGCTCCGGATCTTCCTCAGCACTTGATACACAGTGATACATGTTTCTTAAAAACAACAAAAACTATTTGTCAGGAAAAATAAACTTCCAAATATATTCTCTAAAAAAAAGAAAAAGAAAAAAAGAAAGCTATCTTTTCTAACACAGTTTTGCTTTTCAAGTAAATGTATCTTGTTTTAAGCATATTTCTCCTGAAAAATGTGTCTTGCAGTGTTTAAGTGTGGATGTCTAAGATGTTCTTCTCCGCTTCTTCTCAGATATGTGTCACCAAGATGTCCACTCGCAGCTGCCAGGGATCCGACTCGGTCATCAAACCCCTGGACACCATTCCTGAAGACAAGAAGGTGCGAGTGCAGCGGACGCAGAGCGGCTTCGATCCCTTCGAGAAACCGGCGAGTCAGGTGAAGCGAGTCCATTCGGAGAACAATGCCTGCATCACTTCCAAAAGCTCCTCCTCTGGGAAAGAGTCTCCTAAACTACGCCGTCACTCCAGCCCTAGTTCTGTGAGTGTGGTTTCTTCCATAAATGATGTCTTATTGGTGCTAATTACAGTTTATGACAGAATGAGTGACTTCATGCCTAATTTGACATTGCTAGCAGATCGTGATTGTCCTTGATACGGCTCATTTATAACCTTTATGAGAGGTTTGAAATGTGTTTTGATTGTAGATATTGTTTGAGAGCTTCATTAGCTTTTTTTTAATGGTCATTAGACGTGTCTTGAACTTTTTATCACATACGTCAGGGATTCCCAATTTTTTTGTCAGCAAATCTCCTTTGAGCTAAAATTTCTACTTGAAGTCTCCTAGAGAGTATAAGTTAATATTTTAGAAATTTAACATCTCGTTCACAGTTTTCTGATGTCAGTGTCAGTCAATGGTCACATGACATGCAGGTATACAAATATTTCATTATTTTTAAAGAAGTTTTTATTTATTTAATTATTTGTTTTGACTTTTTGATGATTTTATTAATTTGTGGTGTTTTATTTCTATTTTTTTTAAATTATTTTAATTCAAATTATTAGTAAAGCTTTTATTTAGATTTTTTTATTTTAAAATTAATTTATTTTAATTTGACTTTTTAATGATTTTATTCATTTTTAGGAAAGCTTTTATTTAGATTTTTTTATTTTAAAATTATTTATTTTAATTTTAATTTTTAATGATGATTTTATTCATTTTTAATGATTTTATTCATTTTTAGTGTTTCATTTCTATTTTTTAAATTATTTTAATTCCAATTATTAAAGTAGTAAAGCTTTTATTTAGATTTTTTTATTTTAAAATTTATTTATTTTAATTTGGCTTTCTAATGATGATTGTATTCATTTTTAGTTATAGTTTTATTTAGATTTTTTTTCTTTTTAAAAATTAAAATTTTATATTATGATTTTATTCATGTTTTATTTAAATTTGTTTGTTTTAAAATTATTTCTTTTAAAGATTTTATTCATTTTTGGTAAGTGTTTAATTTAGGTTTTTTATTTTAAAATGTATTTTAATTTTTTTTATGATTGTGTTCATTGGTAAGTGTTTTATTTTTAGTTATTTTTTCTTTTTTACAATTATTTTAATTTTACATTATGATTTTATTCATTTTTGGTGTTTTATTTTTTATATAAAAATGATTTATTTTATTTATTACTTTTTTATTAATTTCTTTATATTTATTTTTTATTTTAGCATTACTGCATGATTTTATTATTTTTTAAACTATTTTCCTAAACTCTATACCATGACAGACAGCGTTTTATATATATTATATTTAGTGCAATTTAGTTTAGAAAAGACAAGTTAATTTTTACAGTATATAATTCCATATGCGAGACACGATTGACCTGAGAGGGAAAACTAAAGGTGGAGGCTTTGAAGAATGCAGCTAGTGAGCACATTTGCTTGCTGATTCACACCAATGAAAAATGGATGAGCGTAAGGCCTGACAGAAGGAGTGGAGAGAGTGAGCATGACCTCTTTCCCACAACACCCTTCTCATTATTCCACCACAGACCTTCTTATTTAGAAAATCCACTAAAACCTGTTCTCCACGGGGGCCCCTGCGCTCCGAACACCTCAATCACGATAATAAAGCCCCCCGCTAAGGTAATATCAGCGCTCTAAACTGAAGCTGGCGGAATGGAGAGCGGATGTGTTTACTGAAAGCGTGTCATGATCTGGCCGTATGGTGGCCGCTGGTTTCTAAGAGACAGCTGGTGTCTGGTGTTGATAAAAGGCTGCAGGGTTTGCGGTTACAGGCGCATCTGAGCAAGCGGTTATCCGGGAAGAGTCCGGTAATCTTTCACACCAATCGCAATAAGTGACTCGCTGTTGCAGATCGGTGTCAGGCTGCAAACCTGATTACTGAAGAAACGCTGCATTTCAGGAGAATTAGTGCCGCTGTGCATTTGCTCTTCAAGACTTTAGAGTTACATTCTCTTTAATGCAAGTCAAATATTACTGTTTGAGCTTTTAAAAGACTTTTTTGAGTTGCATTCACTTTAACGCAAGTAAAATATTACTGTATTTACTTGGAAAATAAATGTTTTTTGAGTTGCATTCTCTTTAATGTAAGCAAAATATTACTGTTTTTGCTTGGAAAAGAGATTTGCGTTCATATTAGTGTATTTATTCTAGAGTCTTTAAATGATTGACTATGCAATTAAAACTGTGCGTATCAAGTGCGCATGTTTTTATACACTTTTCCACAAAAATATGCAGCACAACTGTTTTAAACATTGATAATAATAAAAAATACAGCAAATCAGCATGTTAGAATGATTTCTGAAGGATCATGTGTAAAATGATGCTGAAAATTCAAAATTCACAGGAATAAATTTAATTTTAAAATATAATGTATTTACATAGAAAACGGTTATTTTAAATAATAATTCACAATATTAACATTTTTATTGCATTTGTGTTAAATAAATGCAGTCTTGCTGAGCATAAGAGACTTCTTTGACTCATTAAAATGAATTATCCCAAACTTTTGACTGCAGTATACATTCGAGATGAAATTTCACAGTATAACATTTCATCTTAACACACTTATAAGGCCACCCAGAGTATGTTATTTTTTGCATGTGTGTAGTTTTTAGTTGTCTCTGTTTTTTGTAGTAAGAAAGTTATTGATGAATTATGATATGTTTGCAGATTTCACACACTAATTTATGATTTTTTTTTTCCTTGAGCTTCACTCTCATGAATATAACCTCAGTTCACCTGTGTTCTTTCAGTCACTGCCAAAGTGCTGACAGTAAAATCCTGCAGACCATATTTCCTGTTTAACAGGAAACAATTAATCACCTCCAGTTAAAACTGCACGGGGTCATTAATACGGGGACAGACGTGTCTTTCCGGACTGTACGGCAGGATACTGTATAAATCCTGGATCTGAGCCAGAATATCTGACCATACGCTGGGTGACCTCACATCTGCTGCGGCCACTGATCCTCACGTGTGTGACAAAATACCACAGAATATCCACTGTTAAAGGGGACCTATAATGTCCTTTTTACAAGATGTAATATAAGTTTCTGGTGTCTCCAGAATGTGTCTGTGAAGTTTTAGCTCAAAATCCCCCACAGATCATTTATTAAGCTTGTCAAATTTGCCCCTATTTGGTTGTGAACAAAAACACAACATTTTTGTGTGTGTCCCTTTAAATGCAAATGAGCTGCTGCTTCCGGCCCCCTTTCCAGAAGAGGGCGGAGCTTTAACAGCTTGTGCTTCAGTTGCTCAACAACAACAAAGCTGGAGAATCTCATGCAGCCAAAATGAGGATTGTCAGTAACGGTGTTCAGCCTTACATTGTTCAAACCGGAGTTGACACTGATGGAGAGACTCAGGAAGAAGTTACAACTTTTAGAATGAAACTGGACGTTTCTGAATGGTTAGTGGATAAATTTATGTAGTTGCTGTGGAGTTGATTCAACTCATCCACTAGCATGTGCCGTCCTGTTCATCTTTTGTGCAAATCCAGTGTTGAATTGACCCTCGTTTGTGAAGTAGTCTGGCAATTTTGTGCTTCTCTTTTCATTGATTTATCAAAAGCTTTTGATACGGTGGATCACGAAATTTTGCTGCATAGATTGAAAAGCGTTGGTCTATCAAGATCTGTTATCCTCTGGTTCAAAAATTATTTATGTAGAAAAACCCAACGTGTACAAATTGAATGTAATTTATCCGACTCACTGGAGACCGTTAAAGGTGTTCCCCAAGGATCTGTGCTGGGGCCTCTGTTATTCACTATTTATATAAACAGTCTCGATTATGACATTCAAGATGTTAACTTTCAGATGATACGATTATGTACTGTAGTGCTTCTTCTGGGCAGCAAGCCCTGTATAAACTTCAGTCTGCTTTTGATGTTATTCAGTCACAGCTTTCCAGTTTAAAACTTGTTCTGAATAGTGATAAAACCAAGTACATGGTATTTTCAGGTTCGAAAAAACTTGAAGGTAATTTAATTTCTCTACAGACTCCACAAGGTACCAAGATTGAATTAGTAAAAGTGTACAAATATCTTGGAATTATTGTTGACGATGCTCTATCTTTTGGTCCTCATATCACACAGCTGAAGAAAAAACTGAAAATTAAGCTTGGGTTTTATTTTAGGAACAAATTTTGTATGTCATTTGATGCAAGAAAGCAATTAGTTTCTGCCACTTTTTTATCTGTACTTGATTATAGCTATGTAGTGTACCAGTTTGCTCCATTATATCTTCTCTCTTCTTTAGATGCTGTTTACCATGGTGCTCTTAGATTTATATCTAACTGTAAATCTTCAACTCATCATTGCACCTTGTACAGCAGAGTGGGCTTTGCCTAGTAGGAGAAAAATACACTGGTACTTAATCATCTACAAAGCCATCTTGGGGATGCTGCCCTCGTATCTTTCTTGTCTTCTTCAACAGAAATCTGTGTTTTAATTATTTTGTTCCATTTGCTAAATCCGAATTTGGTAAGAAAGCCTTTGTGTATGCAGCCCCGTTTGATTGGAATCAACTTCAATCGAAACTGAACTTAAAAAAATTGGCTGTCTTTAGATCAATTTAAAACAGTTATTCGGCAAATGGAAGATGATGCAGTGAAATGTAATTGTTTTTAATTCTGTGTTTTTAATTCTGTGTTTTTAATTCTGTTTGTATGATGTAAATTTGTGATGAAACTATTCGTATTGCTGCCATTTTGGCCAGGTCACTCCTGTAAAAGAGATTTTTGATCTCAGTGAGTCTTTTTCCTGGTTAAATAAGGGTTAAATAAAAATAAAAATAAAAAAAAACAACACTCTACTACAACAACTCTTCCTCTTCTCTAAAGCAGCCCAACATGGCCACACCTACGGTGGCCTAGAGAGCTCAACGCGCTGCAAATAAAGAAAACATCTTCATCAGTTTGACAACACATGCGCTGCAAACTCCACAACACTTACAAATAGACAAACACGCTGCAAATAAAGAAAACGTGGAGTTTGCAGCGCGTGTGTTGTCAAACTGATGAAGATGTTTTCTTCATTTGCAGCGCGTTGAGCTCTCTTGGCCACCGTACACACCCCCTTTGTTGCATGTTCTCGGGGAGGGGGTTTATGTAAATTAGGGTTAGTGATGTCATTAACCCGGGAAGAAGCTTGTTGTAGTCCTTAAAAAGCAATTTCTGTAAAAGAAAATATCTCTCTTTGCATTGAACTTTGAGCGTCGTAACTTTTCAGATGTTGTTTATGCTCCAACAGCAACATTACACACTAACTAAAGTTAAAAAACTGAAATCATAATCAAGGACCCCTTTTAAACTCACCATGAAATCAAAATGGAGAGTTTCAGTTTCAGTATTTATTATGATTTATCATCGCACATCATTATTTTTGTTTAATTGATGTGCCTCATAATCTTGAATCCAAATAACTTCCCTTGCCTCTTAGAGGCGAAATCCCTTTTCTTCTCTGATGATGCGTTTACTGGCATGAGGGTGGGGCAACCTGTCTCTCACATGAGATCCACCAATAGCAAACCACAACAATCAAATCAATTTGAAATCAAGCCCCCCCTACATTTTTTCTTGTTCTAGAACCCGTTTCACTCGTATATACGTCACGATAGGGCAAAAAAAGACGATTGCAACTTCCGATTTTAACTGTGTCTATCTCTCTTACAGCCCACTAGCCCAAAGTTCGGAAAGGCAGATTCATACGAGAAGCTGGAAAAGCTCGGAGAGGGATCCTACGCAACCGTATACAAAGGAAAGAGCAAGTGAGTTCTGTGCAACCATGATCTTCATTTCTATACAGACACACATGCTTATATTAGTAATGGAACTGTAAGCAAAGACAGCAGCAGATAATTATGTGAAATCTGAATGAATTTTTTTTATATATATTGCTGTAATAAAAACCGAGAGCCAGAGAGAGCTTCTCTCCCAGAGCATGAAATGGCATGTGTTGTGTGAAATCCTTTCAGACAGAAAGCGTGTAACGCCTGTTTTTCCTTGATGATTACTTTCATAAATTAAAATATGGAAAATAAAATTTCAGCCAGCGTGAAATGAATTGTGCGTTATTGGCAGTGTTTTTCATAGTAATGATGTTATTTGTGTGCAAGTTCTTTTGATTGGTGGAGCTCATTTATTTAACATCTTGACCTCTGCGTTAAGATTCACTCCACTGCCTCTAAATTGCATTTCATTGACTTAAAGTCGGCAGTAAATCAGACCTGACTCTGTTTATCGTCTTGTTCCTGGTCTTATTTTGCACAAATGTTCACTGCATTTTAATTCAAACCACCAAGAAAAAAAAAAAAAAGTTTTCATTCATCTTCAATCCCTCTTATTGCACAACATTCAGTACACTTTCACCATCCAGTTAATTCACACAGGATAAAATCATGTTTTATGTTTTTCCCAAATTCTATTTTCTATTTTAATACAGTATTTCTGGATTAAATTGCAATCATCCAAAAAGCATTTATAATCAATTCGATTCATAAAATATAAAATATGTAAAATATAATTTAATTAGCTATATTATACATAATTCTGTTTTTTTTTTTTCCTGAATATAGTTTCACTCTGCGGTATTATTTATTTATTTATTTGTGTAATTAATATAACAATAATAAAATAATAATAATATACATTTTTATCAGTTCACGCATTTCCTGGGAATCGAACCCGTGACCTGCTGTTTGAAGTACAGGAACAAATATATGATGCACTCTTTTTTTTATTTTTTATTTTTTTTATGAATCAGCCCTTTAGTACAAAAAACATGTTCATCTGGTGTGTTTCAGGGTGAATGGGAAGCTGGTTGCGTTGAAAGTGATTCGTCTGCAGGAGGAAGAGGGAACGCCTTTCACAGCGATCAGAGAGGGTGAGTGAACCAGGCCGCGACTGTCTCTCCATTACTCTGTGGTTTCTTCCTTCATATGCAAGTAGCTCATTTGAGCCGCTGCTACAATAAAAACAGTATAGTTGAACATATTGATTTCTCGATTTTAATTGATTCTCATTTTGATGAACCGGTATTGATTCTTAAATGCCCAGAATTGATGTTTTAATCTGTGCTGTTTTCAGTTGATGCGTGAACAAAACTTCACTAAAACCATTATTTGCTGTGCTCCTGGTATCCAATAATCACAATAAGCCTTGTGCTTTGATATGAAACAAAGTCTAAGCCTTTAAATTGCCAATTTTATTAAAAAATTCAAATAATAAATGTCGTTTTAGCCATTCAGCTACCATAAACTTGATAATTAGCAAGAAAAATAACTCTAGAGTCAAGCATTTTGATAATATATGCACTATATTACATATTCATTATATTTTACTTAACCAGTTCTTCAATATTTATTGTATGTTTGAGGGGAAAAAAAAAAAATAAAAAAAATAAAAAAAAAAATATATATTTTTTTTTATGACAGCCATTATTTAAATGCTTATATTTCAAAAGCAAATTGGAGTAGAAACATATTTATGTCATTAAGAATAACTATTTTTTTAATTATAAAAACTACCTTATGTGCAATTTAGATATTAATTTTATAGTAATGTACTGGCTGACAGGGTTCCCTGTATAGTTTACAGCAGGGATGGACAACTCCGGTCCTGGAGGGCCAGTATCCAGCAGAGTTTAGCTCCAACCCTAATCAAACACACCTGAACCAGCTAATCAAGGTCTTTAGGATTAGTAGAAAGTTATAGGCAAGTGAGTTTTTATCAGGGATGGAGATAAACTCTGCAGGACACTGGCCCTCCAGGACCGGAGTTGTCCATCCCTGGTTTACAGCTTAAGTTCAGAAAAATTGACATGCACTGTACTTGATCCAAATGAAACATAATTAATTGTGAATCGAAATTGCATTGAATCATGACATGTGTGTCAATGTCCAGCCCCAATAACTTTAAATATTATTTATAAGCATTTTAATGTGGCCTTCATATAACAAAAAGGAAAAAAAAAAAAGTTGAAATCTGTCACCTAAAAGTTCCCGCTGTTGCAGAAGCAGCCGTTTTCACTGTCTGACTCTTAAACAGAGTTGTGATGTTCTCAGTGAAGCGGAGCAGATTGCGAAGGTGTGAGAATTTCACTGCTCTCACCTTCACCAACGCTGCATGCATTTTAATTGTGATGAGAGAGTGATGGTGTGTTTTTGATCTGTGTGATCCGGGGCTGATCATCGCAGAGCCCTTGTGCTCTTCCCCGGTGTGCGGCTCAAAAAAGGGCTTTGAAAATTGAACAAATTCAGCAATTACTGGAGATGTTTAAGCTGGCAGAACGTGTGTGGAATAACTACAGGATGTGAGAGGAGAAACATAGTCACGTTCATGCACTGTTCGCAAACCTAGTGAGCTGACTACATAGGCAGCATTTTAAGGGCCAGATTTACTTAACAGGTCAAATTAGTGTGAGACTGCAATCCCATAAAAACATGGGAGTGGAAAGGATTGCAGGTGATCTACTGACAATGTGCTAATTAAAGAACACAGCCATTTCAAGTGCAAAATGGGTTAAGACATTAATTTTTGGACGTTTAATAATGGTAGTAAATTGATTATCGCAAACCTTAAATAGGATGCCATGCTTGAATGTTCAACAAACACATTATTTTTCACATATTTGACATTTTTGCTGCTCCTCTCTTCCCAGTCTGTCAGTAATGCTCTGTTTAGTTCCTGTCTCTATGAAGCCCCTCCTTCTCAGCTGCAAAAATTAACTGTCAAAATGCTAATTTTTCACTTTGTGTCTTTAGTAAATCCTGACAGTAGTTTTTTTTTTTTTTTTTTTAAGGCAAAAGAGGGTTTGGGCTGGGGCATGCTGTTTATAAATCTGCCTCTAAGGCACTGTAGATGGCATGAAGTCTGCATGTATTTCTTTAGAGAATCTCTCATTTCAGTGTGAGAACAGATCGTGAATAAATAGCATATTCAATTAATATATTATATATCATATTAAACTTTTAAACACATGCGCTTGAGTCACTGCAGATCTCTGTGACGGTTCAGAATCAACCTGCTTGTGTTGAAGTTTGAGTGTTTCTAAAGAACAAACAGCGGACTTTAATAAATCTGCTCTTTTAAGTTCTGAAACTTGATTATTTACACAATGACACAAAAATTGCTTCTGATTTTCACAAAATTGTCACTTCCTGTAGGTTTATGTCATTCAGGAACAATTTTTTGTTACTTAAAGAAATTTTACGAAAGACTAACAGGATGGAAAGTGATATTGACGTGATGATAATATTGATATTAGTTCACTTTCAACTGAAAATTAGCCCAAGCTTTACTCACCCTCAAACCTAGGTGTATATGACTTTCTTCTTTTTGATGAACACATTCAGAGTTATATTAATAAATATCCTGACGCATCCGAGCTTTATAATGGCAGTGAACGGGACCAACGAGTATGAGCTGAAGAAAGTGCCTCCATCCATCATAAGCATACTCCACATGACTCCAGGGGGGGTTAATAAATGCCTTCTGAAGGCTCTTCTACTGCCTTCCTTATTAAAGTTATGAATCAGTGTGTCGAATCATGATTTAAGTGTTCCTGAAGCAGTGTTTTGAAATCGGCCATCACTAAATAAGTCGTTATTTTGTTTTTTTGGCGCACCAAAAATATTCTCGTCGCTTTATATTATTAATATTGAACCACTGTACTCACATGAACTGATTTAAATATGTTTTTAGTACCTTTATGGATCTTGAGAGAGGAAATGTCATTGCTCCCTATGGAGGCCTCACTGAGCCATTGGATTTCAACTAAAATATCTTAATTTGTGTTCTGAAGATGAACGAAGGTCTTACGGGTGTGGAACGGCATGAGGGTGAGTAAAAAATGACAGAATTTTCATTTTTGGGTGAACTAACCCTTTAAGCTTTTTAAAAAGCTTACACTAGGACGTAGTGAAAGCTTTTTGAACTGCAAGAGGCGTTAGACTTTCTTCATACGTTGAATACGGAAGCCAATCTGGCGGAAGCTGGATATTTTCTTCGTAACTTGTTAAATATGGATAAATGCATCGCTTCACTTCAGAAGGCCTTTATTAAACCCCCGGGTCCATGTGAAGTACATTTATGATGGATAGATTTGGATGGAGGCACTTTCTTCAGCTCATACACTGAATTTGTCTGCATTCAGTGTTTTATGATTTATGATATGGTATTGACTTAATCGTCAATACCAACTGTGGTAATCAAAATTAATTAATAAAAAACTTTATAAACAATTTATTCAACCTTTTAAAGGTACACTATGTAACATTTTCCACTCTAGCAGTTAATAAACAAAGCTGCATGTGTCTTGAGGAAGAATATTTTAGCTGGAGCTACTTCTCTCTGTTTATCTATATGACAAGTCTCGGTCAAGTCAAGTCACCTTTATTTATATAGCGCTTTTTACTTTCTACAATGTAGATTGTGTCAAAGCAGCTCTTAAAGAATAGTGTCAATGCAGGCAGATCAAAGCACTGTTGAATATCAAATGTCAAGTCAAATGTCAAGTGTCCCCAACTAAGCAAGCCAAAGGCGACAGCGGCAAGAGCCCAAACTCCAATAGGTGACACCAGGTGGCAAACAGGTGGCAAATAGGTGTTAAAATGGAGAAAAACAAACCTTGGGAGAAACCAGGCTTAGTCGGGGGGCCAGTTCTCCTCTGGCCAACAGTGCTTTGTTACGATTCAGGTTGCTATCATAAGTCCGATAGGATTGCAACATTCAAAGTATTTATTTCAAATACGGTCTAAAATAGTCAGAATATAAACACTTATTAGAGGCGTACCGTAGTGATTCAGGATAAGACAAAAACACGGCTTGAAAAATAAATGTAGTTTATTTATTCAGTATTTTCACATATGATGTATATAATGGAAACGTGGAAATGTGCTTCACAGCAGGAATGACTCACATAATGCAGATTTACCTCGTTTCACTGTCACTGAAACCAGCGTTACTATCTCACTATCTGAGCTTTTGTTGTGCCCTTGAAAAATTAATCGCATTTTCCACAGTCTCGCAAATCTGTTTACTATTCATCATGAAACGCGCTTGAAGTGTCGCTCGCTCCTTCTTTGTAGTAAATTAAAACATTCTGAGTGTTTTTGTGCTCAAATGAGATGAGATTTCTGCGAATGGCTTGTACTACGGCGATTGCGTTGTTGTAATTTGAAGAAAATAACACGTCTGATCTGAGAGATATGGAAAACGCACACAGAAATTGTCAATTTAAATGAATGCTTTGTTGCTGACTTCTGAGGATTAACGATTACGTTTAATTGCAGTGTTCGTACATAACTCGTTAGCTGAAATAATAGTCAGGAAGCTATAGCCTGAGGAGCCCTGAGAGCCGTTTCCTGTCCCCAGGGTGGCGGCTCTCTCCATTTCTCACAGATTTCCGCTCATCTCCACCCTACTGGCAATCTACAGCATGTAAATGATCTGCAGTGTGATTCAGGGGCAGGTACTACTGAGATCTGGGAATGTTGTTATCTTTGTCATTTGTAGATGGCAAATGCACTTATGTGCAAATATGTGGAATTATAGTCATTCTATCCTAATCAGCATTTTTATTTACTGTGAAACTTTAAAGATACAAAGCCTTAAAAACTATTTTTTCTTTTTATTTATTGCTCTTTTACTTGAAGCTTGGCATTTTACACATTGTGCATTTACACGTACGTTGGATTTTCCTAATATATTTTCATTATGTTTATTTTTTTATATTTTTTATGATATATATATATATATATATTATAAACCTAACCATTACCAGAAAACCTTTAGCATTTTTACATTTTCAAAAAATATCATTCTGTATGATTTATAAGCTGTTTTCCTCATGGGGACAAAAAATGTCCCCACAAGGTCAAAAATTACTGGTACTACCATCTTTGTGGGGATGTTTGGTTGCATTGTGTTTATTAACATGACAAAAATTCATGTGGCACTTCATTCCACACTGAAAAAGGGAAAGGGAAATAAAAATTAATTATTATTATTATTATTATCCAGGCATGGAATCCTTGAAATATCAGGTATACATGTAGGTGTTTTAATATGTTAATGTAAGGAATTGGTGCCTGACAGACAGATAAAGAGACATCTGATTCTGCAGTTTCTAACTGAAGAAAAGTAACTAATTGCATTACATTTTTATGCTTTTTATGGAAGTGTGTTGCGTCACTTTTGCGTTACTTTTTCTCATCTGGGCTGGGCTTGCTTGTTTGTGTTTTAATAGCAAAAAAGTTCTATTATTGGCAAATGTTAAGGCCCTTTCACACCATAAGTGAAATGAATTAGCCTCAGACTGAAGGAAATGCAATTTCACCCCTGTACAGTAGAGGGCGCAGCTCAAACAAGAAAGTTCAACACTCTTCAACAATAAAAACAAAAAATGAGTCATTTTTACTTATTAGTATGGTTGAATTGGATCATAGAAGGTCAGCAGCAAAGAAAGTGAGATTAAATACATAAAGTATTATTTTGTGTCATTTAAAATACTTAGTTTGCGTAATATCTTGAGTTTGCATTTCACTGTTTTTTATTCATTCACATTTGTCTAGAACTACAATAACCATCATGTTTACACGCAATGCCTCGGCACTTACTCCTGATTTCTCTCAACATGAGGACAGGAGAGCTGTCAGTCAATAAATGGGAAATCAAAGTAACTTGCGTTACTTATTTGAAAAAATAAAAATAAAATGCGTTACTTAACTAGTTACTTGGAAAAAAGTAATCAGATTACGTTACTCCAGTTACTTGTAATGCATTACCACAAACACTGATGCACTTATCCAGTAATCATGAATAAACAGAGAGTCTCAAACATTCATTTGTCAGAATGTTTTAATAAAGCGTTTGTGTTTCTCTCCAGCGTCTTTGCTGAAAGGCCTGAAGCATGCGAACATAGTGCTGCTCCACGACATCATCCACACGAAGGAAACCCTGACGCTGGTCTTTGAGTATGTGGTGAGTATCAGACATGCTGACCGGATGAAAATCAAACCGCTGCTTGCGGACAACGACTCGGATTTGTTTATTTTATAAATAGTTTTTGAATTCATTTTATTTTCTGTAACTCCACTCCAAAATGTATTTTTATGTCACATAACCACACATCTCCTGTTCCAGTGCCTCATGGAGCTGGTGTGGTCTCCTGTTTGTGAATAGTTTTGAAAAGTTTAAATGTGCTTTAGTCAGCATTACTTTAGCTCTGGGGTTTTTTTATGCTTTGAACCAATCAGCCTCTTTATATGTGGCGTTCATGCCCGGTCCTGGCACCGTTTTTATTAGAGAACTGTTTTTCTAACTCTTTCAAAGCCCTGCTCTTCATCTGTGCCTCACAGCGACAGGAACGTCTCACTGTTTTACACACAGACCTGCAATGAGCTGCAGGCATCAGAGCTGCGAATTAAAGCACACAGGAATAACTCAACCAAAAATGCAAGTTCGGTCACCATTCACTGGCCCTTGTGTCATTCTGTCCCTGTATGGCTTTGTTGATATTTCAAATCTTCAAGGTCTCAGCTTTCAATTTTTCACAAGATGTAATATAAGTCTCTGGTGTCCCCAGAATGTGTCTGTGAAGTTTCAGCTCAAAATATCCCACAGATCATTCATTATAGCTTGTCAAATTTGCCCCTATTTGGGTGTGAGCAAAAACACACTGTTTTTGTGTGTGTCCCTTTAAATGCAAATGAGCTGATGCTCCCGCCCCCTTTCTAGAAGAGGGCGGAGCTTTAACAGCTCAACAACAACAAAGCTGGAGAATCTCACGCAGCCAAAATGAGGATTGTCAGTAACGGTGTTCAGACTTACATTGTTCAAACCGGAGTCGACACTGATGAAGAGACTCAGGAAGAAGTTACAACTTTTAGAATGAAACTGGACGTTTCTGGATGGTTAGTGGATAAATTTATGTAGTTGCTGTGGAGTTGATTCAACTCATCCACTAGCATGTGTCGTCATGTTAATCTTTTGTGCAAATCCAGTGTTGAATTGACCCTCGTTTGTGAAGCAGTCCGACGTAAAATGACGGCATGACAACAACACTCTACTACAACAACTCTTCCTCTTCTCTAAAGCAGCCCAACATGGCCTCACCCCCTTTATTGTGTGTTCTCGGGGGCGGGGTTTATGTAAATTTAGGGTTAGTGATGTCACCAACCCAGGAAGAAGCTCTTTGTAGTCCCTACCAGCCGTTTGTTGTAGTCCTTAAAAAGTATCTGTAAAAGAAAATATCTCCCTTTGCATTGAACTTTGAGCGTTGTAACTTTGCAGATGTTGTTTATGCTCAAACAGCAACATTACACACTAACTAAAGTTAAAAAAGTGAAATCATAATCAAGGACCCCTTTAATGTGTCGTGACAGATTGCTTTAGTGCCTCGGCATGTGAACCAATAATCTCTGCCTACTAGTTATAGCATGAAATAAACACGAATGAACATCAGAAGATATGTTGTTTCAACCGCGGAAAGACATCAATACACACCACTTTTCAAGTTCAAGTCCAATCTGAAAGTTATACGCAGAAATAGGGAGATATCAAACGTTTGCTGGTAGGAAGTTTCTGTATGTGAGAATGATGTAAGCAGTATTAATGTGATAAATCATTACAGTTCCCGTTTGCCTCTGCGCTCTCTTAAAGGTCCCGCTTGTCTGAAGCAGGTTCGGAAATGCCAGTGTACGTGTTAATGAGCCTCCGGGACGATCCGTGTCTGTCTGCAGGGAACGTCTGGTCAGGAGGTTCAGCTTCTCTTCCCTGCTGGGAAATAATTAACAGTTATCTGGTAGCCCAGATTGGTTAGGATGCTGTGGCTGGTTTTATGTGTCTTGGACACATTTTATTTTATTTTATTTTTTAAACTCGATTTTCTAACTCAATAACGCAATGCTTTTATGTTCCCAGCAAACACTGTTCTTAACATAAAAATAATTATCCACTGAAATAATGCTCTTGACTTTCAACAGAGTGCACTTTTAATTTGACAGGATGTCATGCGCTATTTGGTCCTCAGGAAGGAAAGAGGAACATCAATAAAACCGGTTGTAGGATCAAACTCCTGTCAGTCTTGACACTTGATTCGATGCATCACAGAAAGAAAAGAGCACTTGCTAAATGTATTTTCTCTGAATGTCAGTGCACATTGTGACACTGACCTCTCGTCATTGATCCGTGTCACAGTCTAAAGGGAAGATTTTGCTGCCTTCCCTGATTATCCTTATTTTGTGCTATTCTCTAATATAACTTACTTTTATGCTTTGGTAAACATATATATTTTTTCCCCAGGAATGTATCCTCTCTCTAAATTGGATGAGCGTGAAATTGTGGCACGAGTCTGATTTATTCATGAGAGCTAAGCTAACACGTCGGGGTGTCAAAGAAAACAATCAAAACATGAAGATTGGACAACGGCTCAGCTATTGATAGCTTTGGTCCGTTGAGAGATACGAGCCGTAGCTTAGATATTAATCTGAGACCACCACTGTGATCTCATCAGAGTCATTTCGGTGAGAAAATACACTCGGGCTGAATGCGGCCGCATTTAGATGCGGGTCGCTAACAAACAGAAGGTTTCGCACCGAGGAAATCAATTCGTTTTCCACGACGAGCGGTTAATAATGATTGACGGCGACGGACAGGCATATCTGAAGCCCGTTTGAGCGAGCGGCTGCATTATTCATGAAAGGAAACACGTTTATATGCGGTGCGGGACTGGTAGCAGCGGGTGTTTGCAAATATCAGCGGCCCTCCGTTCTGTGGGCAGAATAAAGACTGAGGAGAGCATCGTGGGTAATTCTTTCTCCCGCCGACTGTATTTACATGCACAGCCACGCGGCCCACAAAGCCACCTTCAGACAATCACGTTATTGAGCCTGTAGAAAGAGGCCAAGAGCTTCTGGTTTCACCGATACAGGAAATTATTTCAGTTTGACACGCCGAAAGTGTTTGTGAAGCCAGCCGTTTGTGCTTTTTATTCATTCTCACAGGAAGTGAGGGACTATATATTAGGGTAATGGTACACTGAAGCCACGGTTCAGTACATACCTCGGTTTGGGTTCACGGTTCGGTGCAATTTCAGTACAATAGGAGAAATGATCACACTTTAGTTTAAGGTCCAGTTTTCACTATTAACTATGACTTTTGCCTCAATAAACTCCTAATTACTACTTATTAATAGTTAGTAAGGTAGTTAAGTTTAGGGATTGGGTAGGATTAAAGGATGCAGAATATGGTCATGCAGAATAAGGCATTAATATGTGCGGTCCCACTTTATATTAAGTGGCCTTAACTACTATGTACTTACATCAAAAAATAAGTACAATGTACTTATTGGGTTCATATTGAATTGCAAAACACTTTTGCTGCTATTGAGGTGGATACGGGTACGGTTAGGGAAAGCTTTGGTGGTATGGGTAGGTTTAAAGGTAGGGGTAAGGTGTAAGGGATGGGTCAACAGTGAAATTATAAATGTAATTACAGAAATTATTTACAGATGTAATTACATGCAGGTATTTATAAAATATAAGTACAATGTAAAAACATGTATGTACACAATAAGTGCATTGTAATGATTAATTTAAATGTAAGTGCATAGTAATTAAGGCCACTTAATATAAAGTGGGACCATATGTGCTTTATAAGTACTGATAACAGACAAGATCCTATATACATGCTAATAAGCAACTAGTTTATAGTGAGAATTGGACCCTAAACTAAAGGTTTAAAGACAGTAGTGCAAATCACAGATTGTTCCAACTAGTGGCATTTAGTCCCCTACTTAGTACAGTACAGGTCAAGTCAAGTCATCTTCATTTATATAGCACTTTTCACAATACACATCGTCTTAAAGCAGCTTCACTGTGAGAATAGAAAAATTATTATCGAGCTAAATTTGGTTTTTGATTGAATCACTTCTGTTGTAAAAATTGTTAGTTATTACTTTAGGGGCTGCTTAAATGACACCTTTCCTACTGAAAAACTGAATGCCTTTAATGCATTCTTGCCGTTCATTTACATGTTTAGTCTATAGGTTTGCATATTTGATCTGTACGAACTGGAATAATTTTATAACGTTTTATCTATACATAGAAAAAGGAAAGGGAAGGAGGCCTTCGAAGGGGATAGTTTAGTTGACACTTCAGGGCTGCGTTATCGTCATGTCTAGATGCAGGTTCTTCATCTCATCTGGATACGGCCTGGATCTGGCAGGCTGCAGCAAACTTTGGGATAAACGGAGAGAGACTAATATTAGCATAGACGCCATTTTTCTTATGATGGTAACAAGTACATCAGGTGTTATGGGAAGTGTTCCCGGTTCCGGCTGACCTAATCTATGCAGCCTAACAATTTACATTACTTATTGAATTATAGAAGTAGATAATATGTTGTGTATGCAAAACAGATGTGTTTTTAGTCTAGATTTAAACTGACAGAGTGTGTCTGCTTCCTGAACACTGATAGTAAGACTGTTCCAACGTTTAGGTGCTAAATAGGAAAAGGATCTAACGCCTGCGGTTGATTTTGATATTCTTGGTATTATCAACTGGCCTGAATTCTGAGATTGCAATAGACATGAAGGACTATAATGCTCTAAGAGCTCGCTCAGATACTGGGGAGCTAAACCATTTAGTGCTTTATAGGTAAGTAGCAAGATTTTAAAATCTATACAATGGTTAATAGGGAGCCAGTGCAGTGTTGACAGAACCGGGCTAAAATGTACAGCCTCCTGTAGTGTATTAAGCACTAAGCAGTAAACAGAATGCATTCTTGTAGGTCATATTTTTTTGCAGGGCTGATAAAAAGCAAAAATTATTTGGTCACAATCAGCTACAAAACTGAAAAGCACCAAAATAGAATAATGAGAAATAAAACATTAGTAGTGTTACAATATGCTCAACTTAAACTATATTTAAACATTCAAAGCTTAAGCCCAACCCTCCTATACTTAATTTTCTGCGTTCCGCTCCGTTTCGTGCACAGTTGAGTGCGCGACCCTTTCAAAGTATTCTCCTTTGTCCATGAGCGCAGAAAGACGCATTCGATGAATGCGGACTACCTAGTGGACTTTGTTTTCAAGTGCTCAAGTCAGCTTCTGTTCTTTTTTCCTGTTGTGGTGGTTGGCAAACAGCGTTGTATTACCACGCATGCCCCCTTCTGGATCGGAGGGTGGATTACCTGTGACTTACTGTATTCGTCATCTAACTGCATGTACCGCTTCACCCCTAATAAATAAATATAATAAATAAATATGTGTGTGTGTGTAGATAGATAGATAGATAGATAGATAGATAGATAGATAGATAGATAGATAGATAGATAGATAGATAGATAGATAGATAGATAGATAGATAGATAGATAGATAGATAGATAGATAGATAGATAGACAGTGTTTTTTTTCTCATTGTATTTTGAATCAATTCACTAGATTTTGTTTCTACTCTGTGTCTCCTGTCACTGCCTCATGTCCCTCTTTTCTCTTTCTGTCTCTGTTCAGCACACAGATCTGTGTCAGTACATGGACAAACATCCCGGGGGTCTCCATCCAGACAACGTCAGGGTGAGTGAGGTTCTGCTCACTTTGTTTGCTTTACTCTTCAAGCTGCTTGTAGGTGATTTTGAGATGAAATGTCCAGTCAAATCCTGGTTGTTCAGTATTTTGCTGTGCTGTGGTCACAGGGAATCCACATACTGTTCTTAGACTGTCTGCTGTATATTGTATACAAATGGCAAGCTTCAATCTGATTGGCTAGGTTTATAGAACAGGTTATTATATTTGTGATTATAAAAATAAAAATGATTTTTACACGTTTGAATATATTGGCTTCAATTACTGTCAAACAGTGGTTCCTCTGATTGAAGAAAAAATAATTTCAGAGCAAATATAAAACAAAAGTTTGGAAACACCCCTGGCAAAGTGTGGTTTTGGACGATATCAGCATAAATCCTTATCATTTTTTGGTGCAAATACATGAAAGTAACTTGACATTATCTTTAAAGACCAGCAATAATCATTTTCATTTTGATTACATATTAATGTCAATATAAACATGTCAAAGTCAGACATGCCCCTTTGCCAGCTGTGATGCCTGGTTATTGGTTTAAACTTGGCCCAGGTTTGTAAAAGATTTTTGTCTCAGCACACCTTAATAGCTTCAACAATTGATTGAAAATTAAGTTTAGAATACAATGAACCAATCAGAACCCAGTTTAGGTCAGATAGCTGCTAATGCTGGATAGTTAGTTTTTTCTATGTATTAACTGTTTATGTTATAAAATATGTTTTCGTAGTTTGTGTTGTCCCTTATCAGTGCAAAATTATCACAAATTAAAAAGGAGTCATGCCAATATTGTCCAAAACACCACTTTTCCTAGGGCGTGTGTATATACTGTAATATAATTTATTTACTTATTCATTTATGAAACATAATTTTTTTTTATCATATAACTCTGATCTAATACGCATCCTGGGAAAATCTGAGTAGTAGTCGCTGGTTTTGTGATATTCGTAGTATTGAATCTTTCAAGCTTTTTTCCTCTTTTTTTGTGTTTGTTTCTTGTCCAGAATAAGCTAGAGTGTGGATCGGACTAGTGAGACGATTGTTTCACGTGGAGTGTACGGTTCTGATTCTGACTTAAAGATTTGACAGCATGTTTTATTAATGACAGCTAAAGTATTTTTTCTCGGTCTTGGGTAAAGACCTTCCAGGCCACTTTGATTTCACCCTCTGAAACATTCTGCATTCAGAAGTAGAGCAGAAGTTGTGTGAGTTCAGACTGTGACCCATTTTACCGGCTTCCTCATCTGTCAGACGTGAGTGTACCAGCTGCATGGAGTCTCTTCAGTCGTGTGGCCCATCAGCTCAGATAGTCGGACCTGAACCAATGATATGACCTTTTGAAAATGACTTTTGAATGCTGCTTGTGCTCCTCTAGTGAGTGTCTGGCATCTGCCTGTAACACGAGACCTTCGTGCCCATGTTTAATTGAGCAGTAAGACCACACACTCGCAGAGTAAGAGCAGTGTGCTTGCTGACTTCAGAATGTTTTCTTAGAGCTCAAGAAATTACCTTGGAGGACAGACTTTCGATTAAAGCTGAAGTTTGTCATTTTTGGAATGTTAAAATATTTTCTCATAACCCATTTTAATACAGTATACCATATTTTTTGAAATCTGAAATATGCTGCAACTCAAGGTTGTGACACACCAAGCAAGCAAAATGTCACTTTAAATGTTCATTTTGCATTGCCACAGTTGGAATACACAGGCATTTTGCTCCTGCTGGTGGATGTTGTAACTACACCAATTTGCAGGCCAAAAGCATCTATCAATCTCTATTGGCACATGCATTTAAAAGTAGGTGCATTTTCTGATGACTAATTGACTGTGGCACTTGATTTAATTGACATAAATGGACAACACAGTTTTTATATGGTTAAAATTGTCCTTGAAATCAATTAAAAACTTAATACATGACAATGCTTGTAATGATTTTGTAGAAAGTTGCTGTGAAAAGAACGTAATTTATGGTGTGTCAGAGTGAAAGTAAGACGTGATGGAGCGAATGAGGCCATGGAGCAGAAGGCTGGTGGGGAAACGGGTGTTGCTTATGTAATTCATCAGGTTTTTGTCACTGTGGATTTACATAAATAATGTATTTATCCTGTTCGGTCCCTCATTGAAATTCAAACCAATAGAGAATTCATGATAAATGACAAGCTGACAGAAAGAGAATGAGAGCAGCTCACCTGAAACAGGAACGGCCCGCAGTCAGAGCCTAGACGTTTCCCTTCGTTCTGTGCTTGCACAGACTGTTGTAATTTTGGCACTTAAGTTCACAATGTCATGTTATTGAGCAGCATTGTTAACTTGTTCCCTGACAGGCTGCAATTTACACCGGTTTCACGACCCTTAAAAAACATTCAGTCAGAGCCGATGTGACTAGTATTTCTCTGTTGATTCAGATGCTACGTGTGTTACTCTGGGCAAATAGTTCACTCAAAAAAGTTACAAAAGTAGCTATATTTTCAGCATATATATATATATATATCTCAAATTGGGCGATGTTAAATTTAATAATTTAATATTAAGGCTATATTTAACTTGCATCCTATAGAGAGCTGCTTTTGTACGTTTGACTGAATTGTACAATTGTGTTTGTTTCCTGTTGTCATTTATAATGGCTATGGTTGATAATTTAAAGGATTAGATCACTTTCAAATAAAATTTTCCTCATAATTTACTCAACCCCAGGGAGGTGTAGGACACACAGCGTAAGCTTTTTGAAGAATAATAAAGTGCAGTTTTGGCAGAAGCACTTGGAAGGCGATCATTTAAATCATATACATTTAAAAAATTTTAGAAAATGACACATCGTTTTGCTAGATAAGACTCTTATTCCTCATCTGGTATCGTTTAAAGCTCTTTGAAGCTGCACTATATATACATAGTGAAGCTTCTTTATTTATTTATATATATATATATATATATAATAAGCTGGCGTGCTGATATACAGTCATATCACACGGCTAAGAGTGTGATATTGCGTTTATACAACAATTTGACTGCACGAGTGTGTAAATAAATAAAAACAACAACAAAGTGTCTTTAAAAACCTCTTATGTGCAGAACTACTTCAGCCAAGGATTCAAATCTCGAGTTGAGAGTTTGACCAAGGCTCTGTTACTAATTCTAAAACGTCACTTTAAAACTAGTAACGAAGGAATGTTGAGTCCCTCCACTGAAGCTCTTTGTATTTTGTACAGTATTAGAGAGAGAGAGAGCGTGTGATTGCGTGAGTGAGCATTACCTGTGTCTGAAATAACATTCATTCTTTTGGTGGATGTCCATAATGTTATATCCATTATAAAAATTCAATTTTTTTTTTAATGTATATGCTTTATATGATTGCCTTCCAAGTGCTTCCACCAAAACTGCACTTTCTTATTTTCCAAAAAGCTTACGCTGTGTGTTCTAAACCTTCCCTGTTCTACCTACAGAAAAAAAACGGAACTGGCGCTGCGTTCGTTCCCTAAGTAGAATATGGAAAGTGTAGGACATACAGCGTAAGCTTTTTGAAGAATACGAAAGTGCGGTTCTGGTGGAAGCACGTGCAAGGCAATCATTTGTGTTTATAAAGTATATATATTTTCATTTTTTTTTTTCAAAAATCACCCATCGTTTCACTAGATAAGACTCTTATTCCTCGTCTGGTATTGTTTAAATTCCTCTGAAGCTGCACTGAAACTGTAATTTTGACCTTCAACCGTTTGGAGGCCACTGAAGTCCATTATAAAGAGAATAATCCTGGAATGTTTTCATCAAAAACCTTAATTTCTTTTCGATTGAAGAAAAAAGACATGAACATCTTGGATGACATGGGGGTGAGTGAATTATCAGGAAAATTTTATTTGAAAGTGAACTAATCCTTTAAATTATCAATAATAGCCATTATAAATGACAACAGGAAACAAACACAACTGTACAATTCAGTCAAACGTACAAAAGCAGTTCTCTACAGGATGCAAGATAAATATAGCCTTAATATTAAATTATTACATTTAACATCGCCCAATTTGATCTGCTCAGGATCAAGTAATAGATTAATAAGACCAAAGATTGACCATTTTATGTATCCAAAATGAATTAAATGTTTGACCACTATAAGAGCCAGCGGGAAATCCCCGAAGCACTGGCCGAGATGAAGCTGTTCTCGGCGGGTACACGAGCACTGAACAGCCGCTGACGGTCTGGAGCTCCAAAAAAGTCTTAACAAATTGTAAAATAGGCACTATGATTAAATATGAGTCACATATTTCAGGTCTAAATATCTACATTCCAGCCTAAAAAACTGCCACCATGACACTTGCTTCAAGTGGAGTGATACAAACACTGAAAAGGTAGGAGTGCTGTCATCACTATAATATTGCACGGCTCTCAGCCAATCAGATTCAAGAACCAGAAAGAACTGTTGTTTATAATACACACACACACACACACACACACACCTACACACACACACACACACAGTATATATAAACTGTATGTGTACGTATGTATAGTATGTTTAGTTGAATCTATTCTAAAATATATGATTAAGTACATTAACATTTGTGCGGTAGTTAACGCACCTTTAAATGCATCATCTGTTCAGTTCTTGATACAGTTCATGTACTTCATTTGTCTGTTTTTAACACAAGAGCATGTCCTTTGTGTCTTAATGTTTTCTGGAGCGCTCGTCTTCAAACGACACCGCCACCTCAAGCATCAACTCATGAGATCAAAAATGGGCAGTAAATGGCGATTAGCTCCCACAGTCACGAGCAAACACGCCACACAACGGCTATAGTTTTAATTCCGCCTATTAGCTCGAGCTGATTCATTCGCGCTGCCCGTTCACTCAGATCTGCGTTCACCAATCACGCTAATAAAAGCTATTAGACTCTCTGCTGCAGGTTGGATGGAATTAGCATTTCAAAGGGACCGCTCAGGGCGCTAGCTGCTAATGTAATTACTGGTCAAGCAGCAGAGAGATGAGCTGCGGGGCGGCAGACGTCCCACACCAGACCCCGTTCCTGGGATGCCGTCCAAACGCAGACCTCCTGCGCATATGCTGCTCTTGCTGCAGAAATAACAAGATATATTCAGAGTCCTCTTGACGCTGGAGTTGTACCATTGATTCGCTCGGCTGCTTTAATGAGACTGCTTAAATGAATTAATTGATAATGACAGCCGTCCCGACCTCAGGAGAGGAGTGCGGCAAGACAAGGTTCTGCGGTCGATGTGTTTTACTAGAGCGTCTGTTACAATCCGACCATCTATCTATCTATCTATCTATCTATCTATCTATCTATCTATCTATCTATCTATCTATCTATCTATCTATCTATCTATCTATCTATCTATCTATCTATCTATCTATCTATCTATCGTTCTATCTATCTATCTATCTATCGTTCTATCGTTCTATCTATCGTTCTATCTATCGTTCTATCGTTCTATCTATCGTTCTATCGTTCTATCTATCGTTCTATCTATCGTTCTATCTATCGTTCTATCTATCGTTCTATCTATCGTTCTATCTATTGTTCTATCTTTCTGTCGTTCAATTTATCTGTCGTTCCATCCATCCATCCATCGTTCTATCTATCGTTCGGTCTATCTTTCTGTCGTTCTATCTTTCTGTCGTTCTATTTATCCGTCCATCCATCCATCCATCCATCCATCATCCATCCATCGTTCTATCTATCGTTCTGTCTATCTTTCTGTCGTTCTATCTATCTATCTATCTATCTATCTATCTATCTATCTATCTATCTATCTATCTATCTATCTATCTATCTATCTATCTATCTATCTATCTATCTATCTATCTATCTATCTATCTATCTATCTTTCTGACGTTCTATCTTTCTGTCGTTCTATTTATCTGTCGTTCCATTTATCTGTCCGTCCATCCATCCATCCATCCATCCATCCATCCATCCATCCATCCATCCATCCATCCATCCATCCATCCATCCATCCATCCATCCATCATCCATCCATCCATCATCCATCGTTCTGTCTATCTTTCTGTCGTTCTATCTATCTATCTATCTATCTATCTATCTATCTATCTATCTATCTATCTATCTATCTATCTATCTATCTATCTATCTATCTATCTATCTATCTATCTATCTATCTATCTATCTATCTATCTATCTATCTATCTATCTATCTATCTATCTATATGTCTGTCTTTTTGTATCATTTTATCTTTTATTCTATTGTTCTATATATGTTTTTTTCAGATTCAAGGCTTTTTCACCTTTTTCAAAACAAGGTTTTCAAGATTTTGTCAGGCTGGAATTCAAGGGTTATTTTGACAAACTTTGCTTTTCTGGTTCAAAATGGCATTTATATGAATTTCCGTTCATTTTACTTCATTACATTCAAATTCAAATGTAACTTTTGCTACCTCAATTCAGAACATTGAGGTGGAATTTAAAAGTCTTTCTCAATTCAGCTCTGACACCATCAATTCCAGCTCCCAGTAGTGCATTTGTGAACATTCTTCATCCTGATAGTTTTATTTGCAGGAGTAGGATGAATCTGGCTGCATTTTCAAGAAGGTTTCAGGCTTAATGGTACAATCACAGTTGTTTAGTCAATCAACCCACGAACCATCTGACGAAACAAACAAAGCCTTACATTTGATGGCACAATTAGTGACGTAAATTGTTGTGCAATTACACTAATGGTTCATCAGTCCGATGCCATATACTGATTTTAGCAGTGCTCTTCCTTCATAAATGTTCTGCCGGACGTCACATTCAGGAAGATGGGCCGATCATGTTCCAATGCATCAGAAGTAATTTGATCTAAGTGCAGTTCATTGCTAACCTGCTGTTGTTGGATTTCAGATGCTGGTGGCCACTATAGTGTGTGTGTGTGTATATATATATATAATATATATATATATGTGTGTGTGTATGAACAAAGAAACACATTACACAACACATAAAACAAGTGGCAGATCTATTTGTTTGCATTTAAACTACAAGACTTTTATTTTGACAGATTTGTTTTTTCTCAGATTTTTTTTTTTTAATCAGCCACCCATCAGCCCCTTTATTGGCACTTTGCTTTTTTGCTTCTTATCAAACAGCCGTGAGATCTCTGAGCTTCACTCGTGAGACTCGTGTTCGACTGGAGACTGAGAGCAGGTGTGGAGCTGATGGTCCATTGATACGCCACATTAAAAACAAAAGTGCTCTCAATCTCTCTGCTCCTCTAAATGACGAGTCGCTCTGATTCTTCAGCAGATGTGAAAGACTCTCTGGTTCATTTAGCAGCCATCCTGCTTCTTCCAGCACAAACTTTAAGACAGTCTTTTGTGAAATCAAACACTGAATTTCTCCTTGAAGCTGGATTTTATCCACGGTAGCCCTGTGAAATAACAGATAATCAGTTATTATTGCAGAATAAGTATGTATGAGAAATAAACGGGTCATTCAGTCAATAGAATTTTTTTTTTTTTCTTTTGTTTTGTTTCATATCAGAGACAGACACTTTAAGTTGAGCAGTTTAAAGGAGGAAAATACTGTGTTGGCTGCTGTCAGGAAACGTCGAGTGTCTGAGATCAATTCACTCACAATATTCGGCTGTATTTTGTCTCTAAAATAAATCCACAGGAAGAGGAATGATGTGACGTCTCTTTGAGAGCTCCCCTCGTTCTTTTGAATCCGGTTTCAAAGCAGGTAACAGAGCAGAAACCTGCTGGAGAGCTCAAATGTTCAGATATCTGATGAACCTGCTGTGATCCTTCTGATGAAACTATGAGTGCAGTCATCAGTGTGTTGCTATGCTGTTGCTAAGGTGTTCTGTGATTCATTTAGGAGGGGTTTTTATTTTATTTTACAGTAGAATAGTATTTTATTATATCAATTTGTTTAATTGTTTATAATTTATTAAAATAAAAACATTTCAACAACATTATTATTATTATTATTATTTATATGTATTTTTTATTTTACAGTACAATAGTATTTTTATTATAATAATTACATTTGATTATTTAATAAAATACTTTAACAATAATTATTATTATAATTATTAAATATTTGATTTATATTTTACAGTACAGTAATAATTTATTTTCATTTGTAATTAAAATAAAAATATTTTAACAACAACTATTTATTATTATTATTATTATTATTATTAACTGTTTGGTTTTTATTTTACAGTACAATAGTATTTTATTATAGTAATTTGTTTTTATAATTTATTAAAATAAAAACATTTCAACAATTTTTATGATTATTATTATTATTATTATTAAATACTTGTTATTCTTTTTAACAATAACAATAGTTTTTTATTTTAGTAATTTTAGTTTTATAATTTAACAAAATTAAAATATTTTAACAGCAACTTCAACAACTATTATTATTGCTACTATTATTATTGTTATTATTATTATTAAATATTTAAATTTAAATTTTTCATTAGTACTGTGCAAGAGTATTTTTACTATGGTAATTAAATTTATTATAATGTAATAAAATACTATAACAACAACAATATTATTATCATTATTAAATATTTGATTTATATTTTACAGTAAAATTTTATTTGTATTATTAATTTGAATTATTTAAATGTAGGTATTAATAATAATAAGTATTATTATTAAAAATGTGATGTTTTTACAGTACAATCGTATTTTTATTATAGTCATTTGTTTGTTTATAATTTAATTAAATATGTATATTTTAACATTATTATTGTTGTTGTTTTTGTTCACCTGTTTTATCATCCAGCATGTGAAAGCTGTGCATCTGATCACTTAGTGAAGTAATTAGTACTAGTGATACGTGAGATAGTTGAGGATCATAATCAAATACCAATATGAGCTCATATGTTAATGTGGAATTATTGATGAAGTCTTAAGATGGATTATCAGTCAGATATGGAGATATGGCTGTACGTATGATAAATTACACTTGTTCTCACAGCAATAATGTAATGAACGTTTTCCCAGAAATGAAATGTCTGTTGTAATGGTAGATGCCCTTGAATGGTTTGTAGTATTAATACTCATCAGATGGGTGTAGCTCCTGGCAATGTCTCCGCTTTCCAGTTAAATCAGATCCGGCCTTGAGATTGGATCTTTATTTCAAGGCTGTAATAAAGGAACAAGCTCTGTTTATAGCACTCCATTAATAGTCCTCAAACATTCAGGTTTTATTATGATTCTTGGCTGCAAACGTCTTAATCTTCTGATACACACAGAACTGAAGACTGAACCTTAAACGTACATGAAACTTTAGCCTGTTCTTTCACTGTAGTGCAAGCGCCGCTCTTTCCTTCAGGTCTGTATCTGTTAGCGGCGGATTGTCGATATTCCAGGTGGAGCGGCAGGCGAGTATTGATCTTGCCTTCATCCTGCAGATTAGGCCCTCGGCGTTCCTGTTCTTCCCGGCTCAAAGCTGACCCTCCTTTTGTCCTGATATGTTTCTTTGTCTTCCTTCATGTGCCTTTATCTCTGTCCTGTGAGTTATTCCAGGTGTCTGGAGGCCGTCTCGCTCTCTTTCTCTTTCTCTTTCATCAGAATTAGTGTGGTCAGTCAACTCTTAGCATCTCTGTCCTGTAGTCCAGTGCTTTGTACTGTATAGCCTTATTAAGGCTGTTAGTCAGATTTTATGAATTTGGTCATATGGCAATATCTATCTGTCTATCTATTAGGGTTATGATGAGACGAGTAGCTCACAAGACGAGACACGAGATTGAGTTCACAAGATTGAGACGAGACAAGATTTTTACACAGTATTTTTAAGAAATCCTCAGTGGAATGAATGCAGGTACATTTGTAATGTTTTACTAATCATCTTGTAATGTATGTAATGTCAGTTCTACTTTCTGAGTGTGAATTATCATATGCAGTAAAAGACAACAATACAGATTTTGCCACACATTCAACGGCTGGCTTCTCTCCTGTAGGATTTCTTACAGGTTTCTTAGAACTACATGATTTATGAGCTTCTACAACTTTTGACCTCCTAACTGAACTCCTTTCCACAAATTGATCATAGAAATGAAAACAGTATAAATTATTAATAACCGTTTTCTCTTAGTCTTATTAAGTGCAAACAATAAGTGCAACCATAATCAAAGCACGCTTTCAATATTGAAAGTGCAAATAGCCCAGCCTAAGATAGCTTTCATATGGGGAGATATTTGCATCAGGGAGCTGATTTCAGAATGCAGAGTATTGAAATCGCATTTGATTGCTTTAGATTTGAATAGGATGTGGCGATGCTGAGCGCGCATTCTACGAGATAAGACATTTGTCGATGCTTATGCTCTGTTGTGCAACGAATCCTCCGCCATGGTCTTGTCAGTCAACTCGTGATCAGTGAACTCTGATTCCTGCTGAACTGTACAACTCTGCAGCTCATGCTGGATGAGCTGGATGGGATTGAAGTGACCATTATCCAACTGAATTAAATGGTTTTTATTTCTTTCAGGAACTATGGTTCCTCAGACTCTGTCATGGCAATATCGTGAAACAGCTTTTTACCTCGACAAGAAATCTCGTCACATTTTGACACGTTTCTCATGACACGAGATCTCGTCAGTAGGGTTGCAAAATTCCGGGAATTTTCAAAACTGGAAACTTTCCATGGGAATTAACTGGAATTAACGGGAATTAATGGGAATAAACAGGGAATTTGCCAAATTGCAGGTTAGCCTATAACAGGGTACTTAAATGTAGTTGTAAAAAACATCCTGCAGCATAATTTGGGTTAAAACAACCAGTTTTAATGCAATTTTAGTTGAATTCCTCAATCACATTCACACAGCACACTACTTACTGCAGGGATATTGAGGCCACACCCCCTGCATGCACTGTGCATTCTCCCAGTCCATAACATGCACATTTGATCAAAAATACAGAAAAAAACAGTAATAGTGTAAAACAAAACTACAATTTAAAATAATGGTTTTCTATTCTGATATACATAAAAATATATTTTATTTCTGTGATGCAAAGCTGAATTTCTCAGCTTTCAGTGTCACATGATCCTTCAGAAATCATTCTAACATGCTGATTTAATACTTTTTTTCAGGATTCTTTGATGAATAAAAATGTAAAGATCAGCATTTATTTAAAACAGAAATCTTTTGTAACAATATACACTACCGTTCCAAATTTTGGGGTCAGTAATTTGTTTCTTTCTTTTTTGAAAGAAATGAATACTTTTATTCAGTAAGCATGTGTGAAATTGATAAAAATTGATATTAAAGTGATATTGTTAGAAAAGATTTCCATTTTGAATAAATGCTGTTCTTTTTAACTTTTTATTAATCAGTGAATCCTGAAAATAGTATTACAGATTCCAAAAAATATTAAGCAACACAACTGTTTCCATATGATAATATGATAATAACTGAGTATCAAATCAGCATATTAGAATGATTTCTGAAGGATCATGTGACACTGAAATAAATAACATTATTGCTGCAATAAAAATATATTTTACATATTTTCTAAATTAGAATGAATTGAATGCAAAAAATAAATAACTTATTTCATGTTATGACTAAACAAAATGTTTATATAATATATGCAATACATTTTATATAAATATTATAAATTTATTTAAATTCCCAAAATTTCCAATTAATTCTCAAATTCCCATAAATTCCTTTTAAGTTTCCAAATTGGAATATTTCCAAATTCGCCAGGTTAAGTTCCTGTGGAAAGTTTCCGGAAATTTACCGGAAACTTTGCGCCCCTTTGCAACCCTACTCGTCACACCCTCTGTCTAACTGATTATAAATACAAATCTAGATAAGATAATCAGAAAATCTTCATGCGTTTTTATATAATGCTTTCCTGACTACAAGTTATTCCTCACTCCTGTAGATCAGTCTGTATGGAATATAATGTTAATATGATTGTGGGATGTTTCTATTGAAGTGAGCAGTGAATCGCTCCCTCGACGGCCGTTTGACACGTTACTGGAGATGCTGAAGAATCACTGTATCATTAAACATTTTCCCTGCAGACTCTTAATGAGCAGGAGCATCTTCAGAAATGCGTTTTGCTCCACATGAGTAAACACAAATGTCTGAAAAATGCCTCGTTCTGACCCCGATGACTCCAGATGCCAGATAAACCGTTCTTTTATTGGACTCCGCGCTTCCGTGCTTCACCTAATTGGCCGAGACTTTGATAGTTTTGCTTGGCAGAAAAGCATTTGAATCTCTTCAAGGCAGAAAACAGGCCACTCTTGCTCTTTTCAGATTGATGTGAGGCTTACGAGTGAGTGAAGGCCATGTTTGCGTTCGCCTCAGATGTGTTTCGTGCATCGATTGTTAACGGTCATCTATCAGGCGCTTTCTTTTGTGGATTGATTTGAGGAGATCAGATCTGCTCTTCATCAATACTCCACATCAACCCTATGAAGGTTGATCTTCCAGCTGATCTTGTATTGGTGCTGCTGAGTGAAATTAGATGATATAAAAGCACAATATATATGAGGATTGCTTTATATGAGGAAGATGGGAATAAATGACATCCTTAGACGGAGAAGTGGTGTGTCACATTTACTGGATTCTGTTTACTTGGATCCTGGTGGTTTGGGTTTTAAATTGTATATCGATTCACGGGTGTCGTAGATGAAAATGTGTGTATGTGATTCGTGATGCTTACACATGAACTGTTTTGTTTCCACAGTTGTTCCTGTTCCAGTTATTGAGGGGTCTGTCTTATATCCATCAGCGCTACATCCTTCACCGGGACCTGAAACCACAAAACCTGCTCATCAGCGACACAGGAGAGCTCAAACTGGCCGACTTTGGTAAGAAATTCCCCACAGTTCATCAGACTCATAAGGAGACGTCAGCACTCTAGTGATACTGGGTCTCATTCACTAATAATTATGTGGATTATGTGTAGGATAAATGTGTGTTTGTGTATATATATATATATATATATATATATATATATATATATATATATATATATATATGTATATATATATGTATGTATATATATATATATATATATATATATATATATATATATGTATGTATGTATGTATGTATGTATGTATGTATATATATATATATATGTATGTATGTATGTATGTATGTATGTATGTATGTATATATATATATATATATATATATATATATATATATATATATATATATATATATATATATATATATATATGTATATATGTATATATGTATATATATATATGTATATATATATGTATATATATGCAATTAATTTTTTCAGTTTAATGTGTAAATATTTAATGTAGTTAATGCAGCATCTGTTTTTTTCCTTTTATCTTTTAGCTAGCGTTACACAGAGATGGGTAGATTACTTATGAATTGTAATCAGTTACTGATTGCAAATTACATTACAAAATTTGTAATTAGTAATATAATCTCTTAGATTACACATTTTTGGTAATGTAATCTGACTACTTTTGGATTACATTTAGATCACTTTTGTGCTAACCCTTATTTGATGTCACATATATTGTAGGATAATCTTTTTAAAAATTATTTTGACAGATACAATGAAAAAATATATTCCAAAAAAAATATTCTATTCTGTTCTATTCAGCCTCAACAGATTCTTTTTTTAAAGTGCAATGCATGGACAGTTAATACTTCAAAATACTAACATTAATGCACATGTGTTAGTATTTGCTGATAATAACACTGAATAAAACAAAATCACATCTTATGATTTTAAAACATATTTACTTAAAATTAAGTAAATTTAGAAAACAGCAACATTACAAAAACAAATATTAAAAAACATGCAATTCACAGAAATATCACTGCTACATCAAATATTTAATCTTTATTTCATATATATATATATATATTAATCTATATTTCCCCCTCACCGCTGGAAAAACTCAAAGAATATGTAAGCGGCAGGTTAATTATGAAATGAAATGAAAAATTAGAAGAATCAATGAATTGAAATGAAATGAACTTACTGCCATTATGTAAATAATACGTAATCATGTAAAACATAAAAAAATACTTGAATTTTGTAAAAGTACTTGATTTTTGGAATCTGATTACGTAGTCCAGATTACATGTAATCCGTTACTACCCAGCTCTGGCGTTACATTATATGATCATGCTATAGTTCATTTAAGTACTATTAAACCATTCAAGCATGATAAAACGCAAAAAAAGAACTTAAATCTGTACTTGCACGCCGGCCACATTGTGTTTTCTTTTGCACGTGTAAGGACAAAAATACACAAAATTATGTCAAAATGACCATTTTATTGAGTATCCACATTAGCACAGTCTTAAGTGAAGTTTTAAATGAATGTAAAGAGTTGTGAGAAAATAGGATGCAATCCGTGTCAAGTGCAGCAGGCAAACTGAGTAACTTTTGTAGCTTTAATAAAAATGAATAAAAATGTATATTTTAATCTAAATTATAAAGTGAAGACTCTAAAGTGTTTGATAACTTTATTCAATTTCTGGATATTTCCTAACTGTGAGATCAAATATTTAAAATATACCACCATTATGTTATTTCTATATTAATTTGGAGATTAAATGTGAAATTATTACAGTATAAAAATATATTAAAAACGTTAATGTTAGGTTTGATTTAATTGCAATATTATTACAAAACTTTTTTAAATTGATTGTATACATCATTATATTTAATAAATATTACTGTATATATTTATTTATTTGTGTAGTGTACATTGCATTAAATATGAACTTTTCTTTCAGAGAAAACAAATTATATTTAATTTGATGAATGAAATAAATAAATCTTAATATGTAATAAATAAATAAATAACCCAATAATCATATTTTTTTATATTTTATTTACTTGTTTATTAAATCAGTATTTCTCTCTGAGACAATTTATATTTAATTTAAATTAAACATATAAAGTATTACTATTTAATAAATAAATAAATATATAAATCATATTGAAATGTGTTTATGTGAATGAAATCCATTGTCCTGTGTGAACAACCAAAATGTCTTCCATTTGTCGTTTTCAACCGCATTTTGGACTGAGATGTTAAAGTAATTTGGTTGAAAATTGAAAACTATAACTCAGTATTTGGATTTTTTACATATCTTCATATTTGTGTATTTGCACAGAAATAACTTATAATTTGGTTTTCAATCAGAGAAAGTGCCATTCCATCCAAACCATTATTGATGTCAGGCAGATTTGAATGCAATGCAAGATTAAGAAAATTAAGTTCAAATCATAAAGACATGCATGTAGTTCATACAGTAGTGTCATTTAACAAGTATTTTTTATGATCCTTCTTCTGTTAATGAACATGTTGTTATGGTTTTTCTGCTTTTTCTGGATATTATGTCATTTACATAATAGGTGCATATCAATATTTTCATTGCGGCTGTGTTAACAGTTTATGTTAAGATTGTGGTTACAGTACAAATGATTCACTACTACAGATAATGTACAACAACTGGTATTTTTGCTTTTGTCTTTAATTTAGCATCAGTTTGGTACCATAGTACCAGTGCACTTGATATCTGTGTGTGTGTGTGTGTGTGTGTGTGTGTGTGTGTAACCCCTCCTTGTCTTGGCACCATATGTCCAGTCTCCTTTCATGATGGCATTATGGGTAAACAAACACAGACCACTGCATTGACTGCTGAGAGCAAACAGGCCCGGTGTGAGTCTGAAGCAGGAGATAAAGAGACAAAAGACACAAATGCTTCACCAGCAGCATAAAATCCCGCAGTAGAGTGACTAGTGAGAAGAGATTGAGCTGGAACAGCAGTGTGACGGAGACATGCTGACCTGTGACTGAAAGTTTAACTAGTTTCACTTCTGTTCACCTTCAAAATACACCAAAAGAGTGCTGGTCAGGAGGTGAATAGCAAACATTCACAACAAAGCAAAATGTGAACGAATGAAAGAAAACAGAAATATAGCAATAACACGAGTGAGACAGACAGACAGCTTGACCAGCAGATTGCTTCTCAGATACCTGGTGGGACGTTGTTTCTTCCACTCAATTAGGGCCGGAGTGATCAAGCGAGAATCTCAGCCCTGCCAAGATCAGTGTATTTTTGGTGGCTCAGTGGCCTCAAACAGCTGCTGAAGAGACATTTGGACCGGCGGGCCGCAGCATATGGTCCCTTTCTCCGCCCGGGTGGTTCGGCACAAACGGCGGCTAGCGGCTCTGCCGGCGTCCTCAGCGGGGTCATTAGGAGCCGATCTGTCACCGGTGGCCCCTCCTGTCCTCTACAAGTGTGCGGCAACATGAATCAAGTTTTCCTCCATTATAAGACTTCATCATCTGCAAAGAAAGACGACACTCGCTAGTTGAGACTAGGTGAGATGTGTGGTCACTGCAGATTTAAGGAAAGACGCTAATGTTTCTTCATGCACTGGTCAATTGTGGACTATTTTGCTTCCATAACGTGTCTAATTTTAGACTAGTGGAAAGAAAACATCCAAAACACACATTTAAGGATTTTATTTTATTGCACTTTATTTGCATCTGCAGATTTCAACGGCAATACATATCAATACATAACAACTTTACAGTTTTATTCATATCTATATTCTGAAGGTTTGTTCATACATTATTCGCCTGATTTATATCAGATTTTATTCCTAAAAACATGGTGAAAATTTATTATTTTCTGTCTTTTGATAGTATTTTCTGATTTTATGAAGTGATTAAAAGAGAGATCCCCATCTGTAAAAACATTAAACTCTAATATGTCCAACAAAATCAAACAAAGATTTTAATACTGTCTTTATTTAATGTTCAGATTTCTGTTCTGGAAATATTTAATTAGATAATTCCCCATTTGCATCTTTAAACATAACATATATATATATATATTAAATTTTAAGTTTATTGCACAATATTTAAAGTAAGTTGAGAGTGTAGACAGTGTTATATTTTTTTGTTTGTGCTTGTATTTCCAAGGAATAATCAGTTAGATTGGCCAAGCAATTAGATCAAAGACTAATTTTAGATTAAAGAAAATGTTATTACCAGTTTTAAAGTAAAAAAAAAAAAAAAAAAACTAGATGACTAACTATAATGTAATAATAGTCCAAGCAGTTTAAGTAACAGCAATTTTATAACATTTATTTTTTGCTAAAATAGTTTTAAATACATTATTTCACATTTTTTGCTAAATATTCAGAGTAGTTTATGTGTGTAGGGAGATGCAATGCATCATGGGAACAGGCGGACACTGCTGAGCACTTTTGCAGTGATTTCAATTTCCAAATTTTGTACCATTTTTGGAAGCAATTAAACTTGTATCTTCCACATGAGCACCACAGAGTTGACAAACAATTTGCAGGACTGTGTTCAAACACCCTCCCGTGTGTGTTTGTGATGGACAGAACATCTGCTGACTGCAGTAGAGAGGAAGAGTTGCGTCCGAGTTCAGGAATCCATGCAGAACCCTGCAGGAATCCACTCACTGTTCCCTCGTGTGTCGTTATATGAAGCCGCTGATGGGATGCGGTACGGGGAGCAGATGGGCTCCAGCGGCCCTGTGAGATGAATCAGATGCTGGACCAGCTCCTACAGAGACTGTGACGAAACAGAGCTCTTTAATAAAGACCTAGATCTGTTGTACCGATGGGTGTTTCAGGGTGTGATGACTTCCTCCTCTTGTCTTGTTCTCGTCTTACAGTGATCGGATGTGAGGAGCTGATTTGTACTGCAGTATTTTTTTGATGTTGAGCGAAAAACCGAGAACTACTTTGCAAAAGTAGGTTTTTAATGATTGACAGCAGTGGTTCTTAAGGCAAAGTTGTTAGGAATGAGGAGATCTAACATATGATATGAATATTGGGTATATGTGCGAAACATCACGTGATATATTAGTCATAAAATGCAATAGCCCCCCCCCAATGGCCAAATTTGTTCTATTTTTGCACAGACCTCTAGGGCCATGATTCAAACAGGCCCAGTGAGTTTCGTTCCGTTACCTCCGTTAACCTTGTCTGATAGGTGCTCAAATTTCATTGGCCGACGGTGGCAGTTTTTTTTTTAGATACATGAATGTCCTCATAGACAATCACGGCACCTTGGACAAAGAAACTCCATGCCAGTTTTCAAGTCAATCGGACTGACTGTTGCGTAGCTATAGGTGTTTTTTTTTAAATTTATAGCGTCACCCAGTGGTTATTCACTGTATCTTTTTTTTCACGTGACTACAGAATGAGCTATACATAGGTGTACCGAGTTTGGTGAAATTACCTCAATCCGTTCAAGAGTAATAACTATTTTAGTAAAAGTGGCCCCGCCGACTTGCAATGTTTTGGCGTCCCGTTGCAGACATAAATCTAAATTTCGACTTTTTGATAATTATTGACAGTCAGCCTCCAGAGAATCTTTCTGCACTGGTTTGGTTCCGATTGGGTTAAAAAAAACTGGGAAAAAAACTGACTGGGAAAATTCCACAACTACATCTCACAGGCAAGTTTATTATATTAATAATATAGTATCATATATATTTTCATTGTATTAAAGTATTGAGGCAAAACAAAAATACCTGAAATCCGAAGCACTGTAGCCATCGATCTGATCGTAACCTATTGGGTGTATACACCGGTTTCTAAACTTTTTTTTTTTTTTTCAGCGCGACCCTTTTTATTAACGAGACCCATAAGCATATACAACCATGTAAGCCAAAACGAATTAATAAAACGAAACTGAAGGTAAACCTGCGTTGCTCTCATAGTGGTTAACATTAACGTTACCTCTCTCTTTCGGTGAAGTGGAGCAGCTGCTCTTGCTGAATGGCACGGATTGCACTATGGACTATTGTACCTTTTGTATATTTTTATTTTTTTAACTGTATTTTATTTTTTATAACGAACAAGCTGCGATCTTACGTTTCCAGTACTTTGTTGTGTGTGAGGCGTGGGCTCGATCAAACAGCCGTCTTTGCAGGGGACTTCATTGTCTCATCGTCATGGCAACGGTTCGTAGCCAGGTCAGATTACGTCAGAGTTTGTTGCCGTTTGTTGGAAAACTGTTCACACCGCGCAGCAAACGCCAAACAAACGCCAACAGACGCCAAAGGGGGTTTCACACCGATCCAACAAACTCCAACAGACGAGTTTGTTGGCGTTTGTTGGCTGTTGTCGGTGTGGTGTGAATTGGCCTTAAAGGTTTAGGAGTTAGGAGCAATTTTGTACTTTTGATTACTGTAGTGCCACCATCAGGCCGATTGGGGCAAGCCTTGCTGACGTTGTAGACGGGGTGGTTACTACCATCCCTCAAATTCTCAAGTCTCTACGACTTATGGTTCGGTGTGCCCAATCACCTTTATGGCAGAATGCTGACCTTCGAAAATCCTAACAATAACAATAGAGTTTCAGCGCTACGCGTTTGAACCCCTAAAAAGGGTCATTCTGACTTTTACCTCAAAATTCTGACTTTTTTCTCATAATTCCAAGTTTATATATTGGCATTTTGACTTTTTTCCCTTAGTATTCTGTTTACATCCCACAATTTTCAGAGTCAGAAATCTCCACTTCAGCAGCTTTAAATACACAAAACTTTTGTTTTATTCGCAATTTTCACTTTTTTTTCACAATTCTGAGTTTACATCTCATACGGTGACCGTGAGGGGACATGTTCGGTTCACTTAGTTGTGTCGTAAAGTTGACATAGTACACTTTACATTGCGTGTCCACGACATAAGGATGTTGTTACCTCGACAAAATGATCTTGTGGCCATGCAATGTAAAGTCGTGGCCTCGAGATCATATGGTGAGGGAAAGAGATATTTTTCTCGTGGCCACGACTTCATTATGTTGAGGGAATGACATCTATTTCTCATGCCACGAGTTACATGTGTAAACAATCTGCGCTACCATAGCAACCTGGAACTATCAGAATAAATAAGATTATAATAATATTTATTTTTAATTAAGAAAAAGCACAGAATTAAGAAGTGATTATTAACATGTTGCCTATTGTGTTGTGTGCGATGCCAACAGCAGCATTCGAATGAAGTTTATCAATAAATATTAGAATATGCTGTGTATATTTTTATTACATCCAACAGTCTTTTAAATCCATTCACTGATTGTTATTTTTTTTTATTTCATATTCTTACATTATTTATTATTATTATTATTAGGCTATCGTTATTGGTTAAATGTTTTTTATTCATTGTTATGTAGCCCTATTTGCTTTATTTTCCCCTTCATTTCGTGTATCCTTTCTGTAGGCCTATATTATGTTGTTAGCTATATTTTGTAAATACTTTAAATGCCAGATCATGCCAATAAAATGACTGTATTGTAGCCGTGAAGATAGGAAATGAGCGTCTGTTATCATTTGTAGACCCTCGTGCCCATGACAGCATTTGAATAAAGTTCAAATAATAATAATAATTATTATTATTATTATTATTATTATAATAAAGATACGATCAGATTAAAAGGCTGTGAGATGGGATTGATAAATGTTCATTATCATTAAATGAAGTTTATCAAATTGATAATAACAAACTTCATCTGAATGCTATAGTGGCAACATTGCATGCAATAGGCTATTTATAGCTTATTACATTGCGCGCAATGTTGACTATATAGACAGCATTCAAATAATAATAATTTCCTAATTCCGCACTTATTTTATCATTCTTAATTCCAGGTTGCTATGGTAGCGCGCGTTGTTTACACATTTAACTCGTGGCCATGAGAAATAGATGTCATTCCCTCAACATAATGAAGCCTTTATTATGCGACTTTACATCGCATGGCCACGACATAAGGATGTCGTTACCTCGACAAAACGATCTCGTGGCCACGACTTCTTATCACGTTCCCACGAATTAATATCTTGTGGCCACGACACATAAGTTTATATGTTGTGGCCACGACAAAACTAAGTGAACCGAACATGTCCCCTCCCGGTCACCGTAATCTCAAAATTCTGATTTCTGATAATATATATCTTGCAATTCAGACTTTTTTTTTGTCATAATTGCGCATTTATATTTTGCCATTTTGACTTATTTTCTCAGAATTATGATTTACATTTTGCAATTTTTCCCACACAATTCTGAGTTTATATTGAAGAAAATCTGAATTGTGAGATATAAACTCAGAATTGCTAGGAGAAAAAAAGTCGCAATTAATAAAAAAAAAAAAAAAATGATTCCATGGTGGAAACAAGCTTCCATATGGAGCATGTGAGCATTAGTTTGATCTCAGATGATCTTTCTTGTGATGAATGAATGTAAAGTGTATGCTAGTCCTCCTGGTGGTATACACTGCTTAAGACGTGCCTTATGGGAATTCTCCAAGAACATCATTTGCAGTGTTCTTGCTGAACTCCATCATTTAATCCTTTGATTTCAGAGGGTTTTTACTCTCTATTTGAGTGTCTGTTTGAGCCTCAGGGATTAACACAGCACGCTTTGTGGCTCATGACAGTATTGAGAGGTGCAGTGAAGCCCTGATGTAAGGTACAGGGCCAGATATGTGCACACTTAAACACACAATCACATCTCCAGGTTACTTTGATAAAGCAGGTATTGACATGCATCCATTCTGACGGCTCATTCACTTCATTAACATCTTAATAAAGGAGTTAATAAATTTTGCATATGAAAAAGGTGACGCTAATGGCCAGCATCTGTCATAAGCACTGGATTCGATCACACCGCACATAAATTACCTGCCAAACACTCTGTAATTGCAACCCAGAAATGTGTGAAAATGACGACACTTTAATGAAACTCCTCCCGATCATCTCCCCCACAACGGACGTGTGATGCTGGAGGTATTGAATATACCTTTATTACATTTTTCTATTTTGATCATGGTCAGCATTGATGGATGTGTAGATGAGGCGGGGTGTTTAATCAAACGGCGTGTTTAGATTGACTGACCCACTTTTGTGTGTGGTGTGTTTGTTATAGTGGATTAAATCCGTGTTCATTTAGATATTGTACAGATTTCATACAGGTGTTTGTGTATGGCTGACTGCTGACTTTTAAGGCAAAGTCTAAACTAAAATAGAAGTTTATTTGTATATAACGTATAGAGCTTTTATTAGATATATATATATACACATATACACATATTTTTATACACATATATACACATACACACGCATACACATACATATATATATGTATGTGTATGCGTGTGTATGTGTATATATGTGTATAAAAATATGTGTATAAAAAAAACTGATAGCTTTCAACTACACTTTAATGTTGAATGGCTATAATTCATGTTTAAAATTGGGGAAAAAATCTATTTCATTGAGACATCAGTAGCAGTATTAGTATCAGTGATACTGGCCTTCATTCATAAAAAAGATGCCATCAAACAAGTATTTAAAATATACTGTCTTCATGTTGTTTCTTTATGTTGATTTTATGTAGAGATTAACTGTGAAATTATTGCATTATAAAATATCTTAAAATCGCATAAAAACGTAAGTGTTTTTAATTGCAATTAATAACAGAAGAAAATGAGTTAATTTTTAATCGATTGACAGCACTAATATATATATATATATATATATATATATATATATATATATATATATATATATATATATATATATATATATATATATATATATATATATATATATATATATATATATATATATATATATATATATATATATATATATATAATATGCACGACAATCACACTAAGCCTTATCTCGAAAATCTTTCTTTCGAAATCTTGTGCAGCCCTAATTCTTCCTAATTTTCTTCCTAACTCCCTAATTCCTCCTAATTTTTCCCTCCCTTTGTTCTTTCCTATCTTTTCCGGTTGTCACCTCATCTCTTTCTGTCCTTCCGCACTCCTTCATGTCACTCTGGGACAGTGAGTGATGTATAATTTACTCCGCTTGACCCTCGACCCCCTCCGGAGACCTGCAGAGTTCCTGAGCGGCAGGCGGCCGGTCGAGCGCTTTGAACGTTACGTGACGTTCCCTCGATCTCCTTTAGCCGGCATTCATAGTTAATGTCAGCCCGACCGCTGCGTTGCCATGACGACCGCCTCAGGACCAGGAAAGGACGTCCTCCCTCCTCTTCGCTTGCCTTCATCATCTCTGACCTTGCTGACCTCTCATCCGCTCCTCTTCATTTTCTCACTCTCCCATCAATTAGGCGCACAGATGCGGGTTGCGCTGCCACCCGGGTGACTATTACTCACCAGTTTAGTGTAATGATGATTAGAGGCTCCGTCGATGTGTTAACCTAAATGATGGCCTCTCGCTTTCTCTGATGCAGCCCTTTGTTTAGCTGCAGGATTATTGACTGCAAATTATACTGGTGTGAATCCTTTGCTGTTATTTCCATCCTGCTTTAAACGCCCTCTCGCCGAGCAGCTCTCCAAATACAGGAAGTCAAGTGTGCTTAAGTGAAACGGGTTAATTAAGCACGCCTCGGCACCTGGGGAGGACAGCTCGGTTTATGGTGTCTCCTGTGAACTGTAAGAGCGCGTTACAGAGCAGAGAGCATCTACTTCACAGTGGTGCATTGCTTTTATCCAAAGTGATCTTTTTAACTTCTTTCCCTTAAGTAATGATAATGTGTGTGTGTTTTCTGCAGGTCTGGCACGTGCGAAGTCGGTCCCCAGCCACACGTACTCTAATGAGGTGGTGACTCTCTGGTATCGTCCTCCAGACGTGCTGCTCGGCTCCACTGACTACTCCACCTGTCTGGACATGTGGTGAGAGTCGACCTTCTCTGCTCCTCTGTAACGTGTCATTACAGCACGCAGTCTGCATCAGTGCACACCGATCGCATTCACAACTACATCCTGTGCTCCCATATTCTTCTGGTTCTTGTAATTATTTGTGAAATTTACTAGTAATTTTTGAGTGAAAATCAAAGTAAATCCTGCATCAGTTTTTTTTTTTTCTAGTTTGGAATTTAAAAGAAAATCTTGAGTTTTCATAGGCGACATTCCTGCTGTTTTTGATCAATAAAAGACCCTTTCACATTTCCGGGTTTCTCATAAGCGGAAGTCGACATAGTTGGATAAAATTCCATAGCGGTGAATGAGAGAATACGTAAAATATATTTTTTCTCAAAGGGCAAAAGAAAAACTCACCAACAGTGTTAAAAAGAGGAGAAAAATAGAGAGAGATTGATAACAGGAATCAGAAGAGAGAAAGATGTCATTTTTACCGTCACTCTCACAGCCGCTGTATTAGAAACACCCTCACAGATTTGTTAACTAGTTTTTTAGGTAATGTCATACTAAGTATAGTGTTATAAATGTACATACATTTTTAAAAAATGAAAATAAAAAAAACGTTGCAAGGTTTACGATGCCGATGACCGTTAAAACGTGTCATCACGGTCGGTGAAAAGGGTCTATTATGTGTTTAGTGTGATGATTATTAAATAAAAATATTAAACAATATAAGAAGTATATTATAATTATAATATTGTTCTATGTAAAATAAAAAAAAAATCAAGTAATAAAAATAATTTTATTTTAGTGAGTCAAATTATATTACTAATAGTTCTTCATTTTCAAACAGTAACCCCTTTGAGATTATATTTTATTGTTTTATATTTCTTATTATTTTATATTTATTTAATTAAATCCCAGCCTGCATGTTTAGACTATGGAAGAGGATTAGGGCCAAGCAATAATAAAAAAAATAAAACCATCTCAAGATTAAAGTTGTTCAATTTCTAGAAAAAGCTTGTTACATTTCGAAATAAAATGTTGAGAATAAACTTGTTAAATTACAAGAAAAAACTCGTTAAATTTTGAGAAAAAAGTCGAGATTAAATGTTGAGAATAAACTCATTAAATTATGAGAAAGTTGTTAAATTACGAGAAAAAAAGTTGTTAAATTATGAGAACAAATTTGTAATTTAACGAATTTGTTCTCATAATTTAACTACTTTTTTCTCATAATTTAATGAGTTTATTCTCAACATGTTGTCTCGTCTTTTTTCTCGAAATTTAACAACTTGAATCTCAAGATGGTTTTATTTTTTTATTATTACTTGGCCCTAATCCTCTTCCGTATTAGACAAAGGCACTGAGCCATATCACAATATTGATTTTATTTCAAAATATCATGCAGCCCTTATTCTATTTTTCCTTTTCTTTATTCTTTCCTTTCTTTTTTTGGTTGTCATTTCATCTCTTTTTTTATATATATATATATTTTATTAATGTTATTATATTTCTATATTTTTATACATTTTAAATCATCATAATAGTTCTATACTTTTATATTATGTTTGTACTTTTATGTTAATATATTGTGATTAGTTTAGTTATTGCATTTGTATACACTCACCGGCCACTTTAAGACCTTGCTAGTACTGGGTTGGAACCCTTTTGCCTTCAGAACTGCCTAATTTCTTCATGGCATAGATTCAACAAGGTGATTGAAACATTCCTCAGAGATTTTGGCAGTCTATGATGCAAATTCCACCATTCCACCACATCCCTAAGCTGCTCTATTGGATTGAGATCAGGTGACTGTGGAGGTATAGTGAAGTCATTGTCATGCTCAAGAGAACAGTTTGATTTGAGCTTTGTGACATGGCGTGTTATCCTGCTGGAAGAAGCCATCAGAAGATGGACACACTGTGGTGATAAAGAGATGGACAAGGTCAGCAACAATACTCAGGAAGACTGTGGCGGTTAAATGATGCTCAATTGGTACTAAAATGTGCCAAGAAAATATCTCTCACACCATTACACCACCAGCAGCAGCCTGAACCCTTGATACAAGGCAGGACAGATCCATGCTTTCATATTGTTTATGCCAAATTCTGAGCCTATCATCTGAATGTTGCAGCAGAAATCAAGACTCATCAGACCAGGCAACATTTTTCCAATCTGTCCAGTTTTAGTGTGGCTGGGTGAACTGTAGCCTCAGTTTGCTGTTCTTATCCGGTGTGTCTTCTGCTGCTGTAGCTCATCTGCTTCAGGGTTCGACATGCTCTTCTGCAGACCTCGATTGTAACGATTTAAGTTACTGTTGCCTTTCTATCAGCTCGTCCCAGTCTGGCTATTCTCCTCTAACCTCTGGCATTTTCGCCCACAGAACTGCCGTTCACTGGATATATTCTTTTTTTCAATCCATTCTCTGTAAACCCTAGAGATGGTTGTGTGTGAAAATCCCAGTAGATCATCAGTTTCTGAAACACTAAAACCAGCCCATCGGGCACCAACAACCATATCACATTCAAAGTCTCTTAAATCATTTTTCTTCCCCATTCTGATGCTCAGATTGAGCTTCATCTTGACCATGTCTACATGCCTAAATGCATTGAGTTTGTGCATGTGATTGGCTTATTAGTAACGAGCAGTTGAACAGGTGTACCTAATAATATGGCTGGTGAGTGTATGTTATATATTGTATGTTATGTGTATCCTTATATTTGTTAAAATATGATGATAGATGCATGTTTTTGTGATATTTGTATTTTTTCAAAACTATATCCTGTGCTCTTTCCATTTTTTTCCATCACAGAAGGTCTCTACTACTTCTCTTTGTGTCTCCATACTGTTTAGTTGTTGTTTTTCTTATCATCTTATCTCTCTCATCCTCATAACCTCTTCTGCCCTGTGTGTGAATCGATGCTGAGAGCAGTGGAGCGTGTGCAGTGTTTTCCTCTCTTGAGTGGCAGTTACACAGATGCTGCACAAATCAACAGTCATTAGAATCACAGCCAAACACTTTTGGCTCTGTGTGTGTGTGTGTGTGTGTGTGTGTGTGTGTGTGTGTGTGTGTGTGTGTGTGTGTGTGTGTGTGTGTGTGTGTGTGTGTGTGTGTGTGTGTGTGTGTGTGTGTGTGTGTGTGTGTGTGTGTGTGTGTGTGTGCCGCATTGGACCAGCTCCGTCCCAGTCCAGCAGACCTTTCACACTCGTGCTTTCGTGTCTCAGCAAGTGCATGAGAAAAATGTCACTCAAATGTCACAAAAATGTCATGTAATCTTGACAGTGAAAGTGATATCTTCTTGGTTATTGAGTTTAAATTATATCCTGAAATATAAGTTATATTTTAGGGGGGAAAAGCTTGAATAAGTGTGAAATTATGTGGATTTGCAATTTCAGTCTGGTGCTACTGAGAGCGTGATAACTCTAGAATAATAATCAATAATGTAATGAAACTTAACATGGATATGCACGGATATGGTCCTGGATAAAATCTGTCATATGTCAAAATTTGCATAAGGAATTAAAATCCTATTCAAATAAGGCAAGAATCAAGCCTTAATTTAAAACTCAGCTTCCTATTTTGCATGCAAATAACTTTAAGGGAAGACACCAGAGGTAAATAATGTTAACTAATAGATATTATGATACTTTTCCCAATTAGTTAATTGCAGTATATTAAGACATTACATTTTGTATTTTAATGTTATGTTTGAATATGCAAATGATGCTTTATACACTTAAAAATGCACACATTTGCATACATTTCCGGAACAGAAATCTGAACATTGTATAAAGCCAGGTTCAAAATTCTTGTCTGACATACAGTATTACAGTTAAAGAGTTAGTTCACCCAAAAATGAAAGTAATGTCATTAATTACTCACCCTCATGTCGTTCCACACCCGTAAGACCTTTTTTCATCTTCAGAACACAAATTAAGATATTTTTGATGAAATCTGATGGCTCAGTGAGGCCTCCATTGCCAGCAAGGTAATTAACACTTTCAGATACCCAGAAGACATATTTAAAACGGGTCATGTGACTACAGTGGTTCAACCTTAATGTTATGAAGTGATGAGAATACTTTTTGTGCACCAAAAAAAAATTAAAAATAGCGACTTTATACAACAATATCTAGTGATGGGTGATTTCAAAACACTGCTTCATGAAGCTTTACGAATCTTTTGTTTCAAATCAGTGATTCAGAGTGCCAAAATCACATGATTTCAGTAAACGAGGCTTCGTTACATCATAAGTGTTTCGAAATTTCAATAGCTCACGTGACTTTGGCAGTCTGATACGCACTCCGAACCACTAAATCGAAACAAAAGATTTGTTAAGCTTCATGAAGCAGTGATTTGAAATCTATAAACTGTATTGTCTCTGAAATCTACAGATGCACATAGATAAAGCAATAAACTAAACACGTAAATGTGGATGTATCTTTCCACTAGTCTGAAACAACACATTATGAAAAGCTAAATAGCCGAAAAACAAACAAACAAACAAAACAGGGGTTTTGCCTTAACACCTTTACCGTCACTACATCACCAGCGGCCTCAGATTATAGTTGTTTAACATTCAGTGCACATTACATTCACATTCTTAACGTCATATGGACAAACTGTGTATCATTAGAAAGATTAAAGGCTCCAGCTTCAATTATTGACCGCTGTTTATGATAAAACTCAAGAGAGAACAATAGAATCGTGAATGGGGCTGTTCTCCGAGCCAGATATTAGAGTGCAGGGGAGTTATAGGTGCCATAAATCATTTCATTAGCATTTTTATTAGCCTTCTCTAAAAATACACATGACATGGTCTTAGAAAATGTTTCATAAGATGCATAGTTTTAGAGATATCATCCTCAGATTTGAAGTGAAGCATGATCACATTTGTGGCTTCACTTCAAAGGATTAGTTCACTTCAGAATTAAATTTTCCTGATAATTTACTCACCCCCATGTCATCCAAGATATTTATGTCTTTCTTTCTTCAGTCGAAAAAGGTTTTTGAGGAAAACATTCCAGGATTTTTCTCCATATAATGGACTTCAACAGTTACCAACAGGTTGAAGGTTCAAATGTCAGTTTCAGTGCAGCTTCAAAGAGCTCTACATGATCCCAGACGAGGAATAAGAGTCTTATCAAGAGAAACCATCAGTCATTTTCTAAAAAAAAAAAAATGACATTTTGACTTTTTTTTTTTTTTTTTTTTTTTGACTTTTTAACCACAAATGCTCTTGTGACGTAAGTGAAAGTACCACAGTAGGGCAAAAAACTCCTTCTCATTTTCTCCTCCAACTTCAAAAATCGCCCGACATTGTTCTTTTACCTTTTTTTGTAAAGTCCGTTTGACTTAGTCTTTGGATGTTCACTTTGCAGATACTGGATTGATCCGCTTACGTCACGCGTGACCTTTCCAACATGGTTACGTAATGCGTGGCGCATCGCAGAGCAGTGCAAGACGAGCATTTGTGGTTAAAAAGTATACCAATTTTTATTATTTTTTAGAAAATGGCAGATCGTTTCACTAGATTAGACTTTTATTCTTAGTCTGGGATCATGTAGAGCTCTTTGAAACTGCACTGAAACTGACATTTGAAACTTCAACCCGTTGGTAACTGTTCAAGTCCACTATATGGAGAAAAATCCTGGAATGTTTTCCTCAAAAACCTTAATTTCTTTTCGTCTGAAGAAAGAAAGACATAAACATCTTGGATGACATGGGGGTGAGTAAATTATCAGGAAATTTGAATTCTGCAGTGAACTAATCCTTTACTAACAGTCTGAGTAATTCAACTGTCAGCTTTCTAATTATGTTGATTTTGTGTCTATCCAGAATGACTTATGAGCAGCAACCTTTTAATTTTGGATATGTCATTGATGCCCCACTTGCCAAAATAGATAATGGTAAGGGGTTAAATAAAGATTTGGATTAACTGGCCTGTATTTTCGGTGCTAGTCCGAGTGTTTGCCGATCTAAAGAGGTGGGAGGAGCTGCTGTCCTGAGAAATGAGCCGTGACCAGAGCCGCTCTCTGGACCGCAGCTGCAGCCACCGCTGGCAATTAGGAGAGGGAAACTGGGAGCAGGTGGTCCGATCAGAAGGGCACTTTTCCACACGGCTGCAGGTAGACGCGCATGTGCGGGAGGTTTTTCCTGTCACACGTTCATGTCGCGGCTGCAGTAATGATCAGTCAGGATGGGGATTAGCATGAAGTTGTCTCTGCCTGACTGCGAGGAATCACGTCTATAAGCTGACATCTTATCAGCCACCTGCCAGTCAGCTCGAGCCGCTCAAGAAAAATTGATGTCACATCCACATTTTAAACCTGGGTGTGTTGAGATGGGGGGTCTGACTGGACCAGAGACGGATGGACTGATTCTGAAAAGGCCAGTTGAGATTTACATCTCACTGCTGGCGAGTTTGGTTTGTGTGGCTCTTTCCCAGTATCTGTCGGAGAAGAACGCGGCCGTGTGCATTGGGCTAGAAAGTGTCAGGAAACGATTGCATGCTGACGAATGGAGCCCGACAGCCACTGAAACACACCAGCATGAGCTACACGCTCACTGCCTCTCATGGCCTTACAGAATATCTACACATTCACACATATACACACTATTTAAAGCTCAGCATGTTACATTATTCTAGAATAAAATAGTCTCTCAGTGAGCAGGATGACTGATGTCTGATATAATGCTGCTTTATCATAATGCTATTTAATGTCATAATATAGTAATGAGAGATGACCACTAAGTTTGCCTCATTTTTTTACTGGATCTCGTGTGTTCTGCAGTGAGGGGCTACAGCAAAATTCAAGATCAGACCTCCTATTGGCCAAATAGGAACAACGCTTATAATAATAATAATAATAATAATAATCACAATACAATCAAGTATTGATAGATTTTTTCGCCAAAATGATTTTGTCCACTGCTCTCAGCTTTATCTTTTTTGTTCTGTTTTTAGTTTTCTCTTTCTTTCTTTCTTTCTTTCTTTCTTTCTTTCTTTCTTTCTTTCTTTCTTTCTTTCTTTCTTTCTTTCTTTCTTTCTTTCTTTCTTTCTTTCTTTCTTTCTTTCTTTCTTTCTTTCTTTCTTTCTTTTTCTTCTGTACATTCATTCTTTTTGTTCTTTCTTTTGTTTGTTCATTCATTGGTTTGTTTTTTCTTTCATTCTTTCTTTCGTCTGTTCTTTGTTTCTCTTTCTTTAGTTCTTTCTTTGTTCGTTTCTCTTTAGTTCTTTCTTTCGTCTGTTCTCTCTTTCTTTTGTTTGTTCTTTCTTTGTTTTTTCTTTGTTCGTTTCTCTTTCCTTCTTTCTTTCTTTCTTTTGTTCATTCTTTATCTTAGTTTTTCTTTGTTTCTTTCTCTCTTTTTCTTTATTTCGTTCATTCGTTTGTTTCTTTCATTCTTTCTTTCATCTGTTTTTCTTTTGTTTTTTCTTTGTTTTTTCGTTTCTCTTTCTTTAGTTCTTTCTTGTCTGTTCGTTCTTTTTCTTTTTTCTTTCTTTCGTTTGTTTGTTCGTTTCTTTCTTCCGTTTTTTTCTTTTGCTCGTTTGTTCATTTATTTCTCTTTCCTTCTTTCTTTCATCTGTTTGTTCTTTATCTTTGATTTTTCTTTCTTTCTTTTTCTTTATTTCATTCATTCCTTTGTGTCTTTCTTTCATTCTTTCTTTCGTCTGTTCTTTCTTTGTTTTTTCTTTGTTTGTTCGTTTCTCTTTTTAGTTCTTTCATTTATTCGTTCTTTTTCTTCTTTTTTTTCTTTCTTTTTGTTTGTTTGTTCGTTTCTCTTTTTTAGTTTTCATTTATTCGTTCTTTTTCTTTTTCTTTCTTTCTTTTGTTTGTATGTTCGTTTCTCTTCCGTTCTTTCTTTCTTTTGTTCGTTTGTTAATTTTTTTCTCTTTCTTTCCTTCTTTCTTTCATCTGTTTGTTCTTTATCTTTTGTTTTTCTTTCTTTCTTTCTTTCTCTCTTTCTTTTTCTTTATTTCATTCATTCGTTTGTTTGTTTCTTTCATTCTTTCTTTTGTCTGTTCATTCTTTTTCTTTCGTCTGGTCATTCGTTCTTTCTTTTTTCTTTCATCTATTCATTTGTTCGTTCTTTTTTCTTTCTTTCTCTCTTTCTTTCGCTCTCTTTCTCTTTCTTTCCACTCGTACACGATCCTCTAAAGAAAGCTGGGCTTCACAAGGGAACTGCAGGGATTTATGAGTTGATGAGAAACAAATAATTAATTAAATCATAAAAATGCCAAATTAAAAAAACAAAGTAAATAAAACATTTACTAAAAAGATAAAATAGTTGATTAATTTAGCTGTTTGTCATGTAACCGACATCAGAGAATCATGAATTTATTGAAATATTAACTTCAAGTTTATATTTTATCTCAAAGGGTTTCGGTTGACAAAAAAGTTTCTGAATCTTTGATTTAAACTCTTGTTCTGAAGGTTTAATCTCACTGAGACAAATAAATCTTTACATACCATTACTGTAGTATAACACAACAATCAAGATCATTTCTGTTACCTCAGATGTTTCCAGCCTCTTCTTGCCATGTTCCTCCTCATTAATCTTCTCAAACCTTTTTGATTCTGATATTTATGCACAAACCTGGTCCAGTCCCAGGCCTTGTTGTATTAAGAAGCGTTTTCAGCAATCCGATTACAAGTGGATGGTGCTAAATACAGGTGTAAACAGGATCAAAAACGTTATGATCTTGACCACTTTCGACCACTTCCAGAGGTTGTCGAAAACTGTTTTGACTGGATTGCTTTTGGTAGTGTAGATGCTCATGTGGTCAAATGTGTTCGAACAGCCACAAAAGACCGCTTACTCTATTCCTACTGACCTAACTTGTAAACATTATGGGAAGCGTGCAAGCCAGACAGGAGTTAAACTTTGTTGGCTGAAGACCTAAGTTTGGTTTGAAGACGAAAAACATACAAAGCACAATGTTCTCTCACCATTCCTGATTTCTAACACACACTCACAGCGCTCGGCTGGTCATGCGGCTGTCAGAGCAGAAATGAAAGCTGATGCTCTCTGTAAGTTTTTCTGTCATCTTCGGTCACATTCATATGTGAGTTGCATGAGCTTATTTCATCCATTAGATCGAAAGCCCATACATTTACCCACCCATAGACACTCCTCTTGAAGAAATCAGGACAGAAGTGGCCGAAAGTGGACAAAAGAGACGGATTAAAACACCATGGGCCAGATTTACTAAACAGGGCAAATTAGCGTGAGAGTGCTAAAAATAAAAAAAGCGCAGATGGGAGTGGAAAGTTCAGTAGATCACGCACAGAACTTTCTACGCTTTTTTGGAATTAAAAAACACAGATGCAGTCGTATCATTTCCATAATGACCAATGCAATCTACCAAGAGCAACGCAAATTAGCATCTGGGTTAAGACGTGCTTTTTTTGGTTGGTAAATAATGGCATAAATACCAGTAAATTGACTAGCACAAACCTTAGTAATTCACCTCGCATATTTCATTTAAATACTCTCCTCCCATAAATTTTGCGTCTGAAAGGGAAACTCCTACAAATGCATATGCAAAAAGATCAGCCACAAAAAAAGTAACTGTGTCATTGCCTTTTTATTGCTAATTTTTCACTGCATGTCTTTAGTAAATCCTAACAGTATTTTTTTTAATGCTGGCACAAGCTGTTAGTAAGTCTGGCCCCAGGTGTAAATGGGAATGTCTCACTCATCTACTTGTGATCCAATCAGCCAAAAAACATCTTAATACCAGGTGTAAACAGGGCCCTGTTTCACTTTCTGAAGGTTATTTTTCTAAGGCGTAGTGTCAATGATGTTTGTTTTACAGGGGTGTCGGATGCATCTTTGTGGAAATGATCCAGGGAGTGGCGGCATTCCCGGGCATGAAGGACATTCAGGATCAGCTGGAGAGGATATTCCTGGTAAGTGTCTCCTTTTGTCTCCGTTCTGCTTTTCTCTCTGTGCAGTGCCTCGGGTGCTGGCTGAAGAAAAATGGTCTATGAATACAAAGATATGGCATGATAGATGTATGTACACCCATATACAAACTCTAGGAGGTCATGCATTTTACATCTCATGAATTCTGTAATCATTTCTACTGTCATTTCCCATAATGTCCTACTCTGATAATTGAACCAGAGAGTAATGGTTAGACACACTAAATTCATATTCACCCTCCCAGTCAGGTAAATAATTCATACAGACAATTACTGAGATGAATAGAGCAGGAGGCCAGGGGTTCATGGGTAACACAGACGCCCGTAGGCCATGAGGGTCAGCGGCCAAACATATTTACACAGGGGAATGACAGAACGAGGGAAAACTGGCTCTACAGATCGACCCGCCACAGAGAAATTCAGCAGCCGTCTGCTCATGTGAGTGAAAAAACAAAGACATATCAGAGTCTCTTTTGTTTGAGTCTACAGGGCGACACACTAAAGGTTTACCTGAAAAAGTAAATTCTAACATTATTTACTCACCCTTATGTCGTTACAAACCTGTTTGCTGATATTTTTTGAATGAAAACCAAAATAGAATCAGTTTTAATTTTTGGGAACAGTACCAAAATTTTTACATTTTTGAAAGTAGTCTCTAGTTATATAATGACAAAATACTAGCTGTGTCCCAATTCAGAGGCTGCATCCTTCAAAGTCCGCGATTGAAAGGGCCCTCACACCCGGGGCCACCGCCACCCGGTGGCCTTAGGAAAACAGTGAACAGTGGGCGACATGCATTTAAGCGGGTAAATATAGCAGAAATATAGCAAAGTCATTTTGACTTGCCGCACTTCCTGCTGCCAGCAGGTGGTGCTTTGACTATAACTGAATATTGGCATGTAGATGTCTTCAAGCTAGGACTATTATCAAACATGTGAATTTTAGAGCAGATCGGACATTGTATGCTTGAGATACAACAACTTCCTGTTTCGTGGCGTTAATCACATACTTAGCCAAGTGTTGCATAATTTAACGTGTTTGGTACTTCATGGCATATTTAAATGTGTTTCTGAGATTGAATTACCATTTAAAGCATGCCATTTCCTTTTGCCAGCAGGTGGCGCTATGACTGTAACTGAATATTGGCATGTAGATGTCTTCATGCCAGGACTAATAAAACATGTTAAGTTTAGGGCAGATCGGACATTGCATGCCCGAGTTACAACAACTTTGTGTTTCAATGAAAACAAGGTCCAATCAAGGTCTCACAATATAACAATGCAAAGGTTTAGATTAGATTGACCAAATATGATGTTGATCTGATTAAAGTTCTTGGAGTTCATTAAAGAACATCTGGAAAAGGCAAAAACTGCCAAAATTTTGCAAAGAAAATTCAAAATATCTGACTTCCTTTTGGTTTTCAGTTTTTGCTTCAGGAAACTTTTTTGTAGGGATTGGGCTGTTACATGTGTCCACCGAATTTCATACTTGTACGTGAAATGTAGCGTGAGAGGTACTTCGTTGAAATTTTGTAGGTGGCTATTTTGCCACACCTAATTCTGAAACCCATATCAGATGTAAATTTTTTAACACTTCTGACACGTGTGCAAAATTTAATGAGTTTTTGAACATGTTTCAGCCCTCAAAAATGCGATTTATTTCGGAGAAGAATAATAAGAAACGGAGCAATTCATCGGTGCTCAGGCCCTAATAATTTCCTAGTGTACAGGTGCTGGTCATATAATTAGAATATCATGAAAAAGTTCGTTTTTTTTTCATTGTAAATTATTTAAAAAAATGAAACTTTCATTTATAATAGATTCCCTACATGTAAAGTAAAACATTACAAAAGGTTTTTTTTTTTAATTTGTTAATTAGAGTGTACAGCTAATGAAAGTTCAAAATCCAATATCTCAAAATATTAGAATATTTACATTTGAGTTTCATTAAATGAGCATCCCTACAGTATAAATTCCGGCTATCTCTTGTTCTTTGAAACCACACTAATGGGGAAGACTGCTGACTTGGCAATGGTCCAGGAGACAATCATTGACACCCTCCACAAAGAGAGTAAGTCACAGATGGTCATTACTGCATGTGGTGGCTGTTTACAGAGTGATATATCAAAGCATATTAAATGCAAAGTTGACTGGAAGGAAGAAATTGGGTAGGCAAAGGTGCACAAGCAACAGGGATGACCACAAGCTTGAGAATACTGTCAAGTAAAACTAATTCAAACACTTAGGAGAGCTTCACAATGAGTCAAATGAAGCCGGAGTCAGCGCATCAAGAGTCACCACACTCAGGCATCTTCAGGAAAAGGACTACCAAGCCACTTCTGAAACAGAAACAACGTCAGAAGCATTTTACCTGGGCTAAGGAGAAAAAGAACTGGACAGTGAACAGTGGTCAAAAGTCCTCTTTTCAGATAAAAGTAAATTTTGCATTTCATGTTGAAATCATGGTCCCAGAGTCTAAAGGAAGACTGGAGAGGCACAGAATCCGAAGCTGCTTGAAGTCTAGTGGGAAGTTTCTGAAGTTAGTAATGATTTGGGGGGCCGTGACATCTGCTGGTGTTGGTCCATTGTGTTTTATCAAGTGCAAAGTCAATGCAGCCATCTTCCAGGAGATTTTGGAGTACTTTATGCTTCCATCTGCTGACAAGCTTCATGGAGATGCGGATTTCCTTTTCCAGCAGGACTTTAGCATCTGCCCACAGTGCAAAACCCACTTCCAAGTGGTTTGCTGACCAAGATATTACTGTGCTTTATTGGCCAGCCAACATGCCTGACCCCTGAATCTATGGGATATTTTCAAGAGAAAGATGAGAAACAGTCGATCCAACAATATACAGATGATCTGAAGGCTCAATAGTGCCTCAGCAGTGCCACAGGCTGATCACTTCCATGCCACACTTCACTGATGCTGTAATTTGTGCTAGGAGCAAGTAATTTGCTGTAATATGTGCTGCCGACCAAGTATTGAGTGTACAAATGAACATACTTTAAAGAACTTGAACTTTTCTGTTTTGAAAATCCATTTTTTGATTGATCTTAGGAAATATTCTAATATTTTGAGATACTGGATTTTGGACTTTCATGAGCTGTATGCTCTAATCATCAAAATAAAAAAAATAAAAAAATAAAAAAATAAAAAACTTTTGAAATGTTTTACTTTACATGTAGGGAATCTAAAATATATGAAATTTTCATTTTTAAAAATAATTTACAATAAAAAAAAGGAACTTTTTCACGATATTCTAATTATATGACCAGCACCTGTATAAAGTCCAGCCCTACATGAATATTGTATTCATTCACTCAGAAACCCATCACGTTAGGGAAGTGAAATACATGGCAAATGCATTTAATCATCAGACAAACATTTCATTATTGTGTATTTGGTCAATGTTGTGCAATAAATTAATTGAATATAGATTGAGATTGTTTAGTGTAACGTTACTTACATTTGTTGTTTCAACATGACAGTGTGATGGTTCTTTTGCATCTTTTGCAATATCTCATTTTGGTGCCAGACAGTAATGAATTGAGGGTTTTTTCTTTTTTGCATTCATTTAAGTACCTTTGTGAAGCAGAACACAATCCAAAGCAGAAGTCTAGAAGTTCTGACCTTGAATGAAGGACGTCTTTGTTCAGAAATGCTGATGGTTTATTTGGACCCGTCACGATCCACCCTTTCATCTAATGAGGTGTTGGCTGCTGTTTTTTGTTTGTTTTCTCTTTGTCAGGTGGGTGCTTGATAAATATGGAGGGAGTCTGGCAGCTCGATCGTTGGCTCGTAACTGTTCTCTGACACTGACATTTTCATTCCTCCCTTTTTTTTTCACATTCCTCCTTCCTGTCAGTCTGGCCAGCATCATATCTAACCCTTCTTTCAGAGATTATTCTTCATTACCGCCTTCCAAAGGCCAGACTCCTTTATGAGTAAAAGAGGAGCCAGCACTTCTGACCTTCTCATTGACATTCTGCTTCCAGAGAGAAATGCTGGTATTGGGAGTGAGGTGCCGTTGAGGACTCACTGGATACTGTTGTGTTTGTGCACTCAGACCCTGTGTGTTTCATTTCACCGTTATTTGGCGGTGTTCAGCTAGAGATAAACTCACTGATAGTCAAGGTTAATTATCCACTTCATGCTTGTGATGCATTTGGAATTCCATCATGCACAGCTGCCATGTGTGAGAGGAGCCAAATCTGATATGTGAATATTTGTGTTGCTCTTTATTGTGGCTGAATCTCTCAGAACACTTGATTATGTTGAGATGGGTATAAGATGTAAGGATGAAGAACTAGAATATGCTTTTTGTCTTAATTGAGTTCTCATTTGGCTGCATTTATTTGATTAAAAATACAGTGAAAACAATAATATGGTGAAATATTATTACAATTTAAAATAACTGTTTTCTATGTGCATATATTTTAAAATGTAATTTATTCCTGTGATCAAAGCTGAATTTTCAGCATCATTACTCATCATTCTTCATCATTCTAATCATTCTAATATGCTGATTTGCTGTTCAGTTATTAACAATTATTATTGGTGCTCAATTATTAATAATGGTTCTTATTATTATCAATGTTGAAACATGTTTTTGCAGCTTAATATTTTTGTGGAAACTGTGATACATATTTTTTTCAGGATTATTTTGATGAATAGAAGTTCAAAAGAACAGCATTGATTTGAAACATAAATCTTTTGTAACATTATAAATGTCACTTGAATCAGTTGAATGCATCCTTGACTCTTTGTTGAATAAAATTATTAATTTCTATTTTTCTAAATTACTAGTTTCTATTTTTTTTTTTTTTTTACCTTTTGAATGGCAGTTTATCACGGTTTCCACAAAAATAGCAGCACAACTGTTTTCAACATTGATAATAATAATAAATGTTTCTTGAGCAGTAGATCAGCATATTAGAATGATTTCTGAAGGATCATGTGACACTGAAGACTGGAGTAATGATGCTGAAAATTCAGCTTTGATCACAGGAATAAATTAGATTTTAAAATATATTCAAAAAGAAAAATTGTAATAATATTTCAGAATATTACTGTTTTTACTGTATTTTTCATAGAAAAAAATGCACCCCTGGTGATCATAATAAACAATAGAAAATCTTAATTATTTCAATTTTTTTTTTTTACATAATTCTAATTTTTTTGGGTGAATGATTCCTTTTTTATGAAATACAGTTTTTACTATACATAGTTAAATATTTTGTTGTAGGTTTTTAGATTTATTTGTGCTCATTTTATATCGGATCCTTCATTTTTCGTGTGTGAGTGGGATGCAGGTAGTTTCTTCTGTAAGTGTGTGTGATATATTAAATAAGGCAGGCTGGACATGCCGTGTTTAACTAGCTGTCAGCCAGCAGGAGATTACCCGTGTTCCTTTGCACCGTATGAATATGGACAGGTCTATCTGCAGCGAACACACCACACAATCCCATGAATATCTCTCACATGCGCTGCCATTATAGTGAGCTGTTCATCTGAGTCTGTTTGACATTAGAATTAAACTGTCTCTTCTCATTACAGGACGATGAATCACACATTTACATACAGTACATGCAAAATCACACAGATTGAAGATTGAGACTTGACTGATGCTTTACTCCAATTAGTCTTTTTGTTTTGTTTGTTAGAGCTATTATAATTATAAGCTGTGACCAGAATAGACATTGATTAATTAATCTGCCCATTTCCACTAGTTTGACTCATTGAAGATTATTTGCAGAGCATTTTTTGACTTCTTATTATTAGTTGTGACCAGAATAGACATTGATTAAAGTTCATAGTCAAGAACAGAGATGTTCACGAGTCTTTTATCTGGAGTCCGAGTCAAGTCTGAAGTCTTTATCACTGGAGTCTGAGTCAAGTCTGGAGTCTTTTGTCAAGAGTCCGAGTCGAGTCTCGAGTCATTAAAAAAAAAAAAAAAATTCTCATAATCAAATCCTATTTTTTTTTTTATCCTAGTTATATAGACAAAATAATATGATCTTTCTATAATCTGTTTTATTTAAAATTAAGGTCCTATGATGTAAGGGATAATGTATATCCAGTTTGTTACTTTATCATCCATTACAATGTACAAAACAGTCGTCCTGGCAACACAAGTAGTAATTTTCGCTAAGAGTCGCTAAGTGGATGCAAGATGGCGCCAGTGAGTCACGGTTTTATATACAGCTTCATTGTTAGTGATGACAGTCATTATCAGAAAATATCCAATTTCGGAATGTTTAATAATGTCAATTGAAAACTCTACATATGCTGATTTTGATACGTTAAAATATGAGCTTTAAGTAATAAATGGATTAACATCTCTTTCTATCTCTCTCTCTTATGGACACACATTAAGAAATAGAAAAGCTGCAAATAATATGAAAAGATCGATAAAACATAGCGCTAGGTTTAAAGTCTAGATTTGTTTGTTTTTTTCATATTTTAACAGGCTGGCAATTCAAATGAGCCATGCAGCTACACCACAGTATAATAGCTAGCTGTGTGAGTTTATGTGACTAACTTTTGTGGATGCGATGTCTCATAAAATTTGATGATGTTGTTCCGGTGTCTTTAATTGATTTCCCACATTCTGTGCTTCTAGCCGATAAGACGTGATAATAAACCCAAACGAAAGAACATTGGCACAGTGCCTCCCGTCATGTTTCATGGGACTCTTATTATGACATTTCGGACATACGTAATCAAATTCTACGACAAGAGTCCAATCTACCACAAGTTCGACACGTAAGGAAATGTGGTGCAGATATTATAAAACCATTTAAACACAACACAAATTCTTTATTTATTATATCAGTTGTTAAGGGTAAAAGACTTGAGTCGTTTTTTAAAATATTCTGAGTCTTTTGTGCCGAATCGAGTCAAGTCTGAAGTTATTTCAGGTCGAGTCCGAGTCTGAAGTCTGTTAAAATGCGACTCGAGTCCGAGTCTCTAACTCGAGTGCCCATCTCTGGTCAAGAACGGTGTTTGATAAATATGAGTCTGATTTTTACATTTTTTTTCATTTATTTCCCCACCAGTTTTCCTTGTTAAAGGAATATAATGCCGCTTTTACAAGATGTAATATAAGCTTTTGTTCCCAGAATGTGTCTCAAAATACCCCACAGATCATTTATTAAAGCTTGTCATATTTTGGGGGTGAGCAAAAACACACCATTTTTGTGTGTGTCCCTTTAAATGTAAATGAGCAGTCCGCTTTACAAAAGAGGGCGGAGATTTAACAGCTCAACAACAACAAAGCTGGAGAATCTCACGCAGCCAAAATGAGGATTGTCAGTAACGGTGTTCAGCCTTACATTGTTCAAACCGGAGTCGACACTGATGGAGAGACTCAGGAAGAAGTTACAACTTTTAGAATGAAACTGGACGTTTCTGAATGGTTAGTGGATACATTTATGTAGTTGCTGTGGAGTTGATTCAACTCATCCACTATCATGTGCCGTCATGTTCATCTTTTGTGTTGAATTGACCCTCGTTTGAAAAGCAGTCCGGCGTAAAATGACGGCATGACAACAACACTCTACTACAACAACTCTTCCTCTTCTCTAAAGCAGCCCAACATGGCCTCACCCCCTTTATTGCGTGTTCTCAGGGGTGGGGTTTATGTAAATTTTAGGGTTAATGATGTCCCCAACCCAGGAAGAAGCTTGTTGTAGTCCCTACCAGCTGTTTGTTGTAGTCCTTAAAAAGTGATTTCTGTAAAAGAAACTATCTCCCTTTGCATTGAACTTTGAGCGTTGTAACTCTGAAGATGTTGTTTATGCTCAAACAGCAACATTACACACTAACTAAAGTTAAAAAAGTGAAATCAAAATCAAGGACCCCTTTAAAACTCAGTTTATGGATTTTTGAATCATTGCTCATCTCATCCAGTAAATAATTCAAGTGTATTGATGAGTAGCATTGGAGCACTTTTAATTTATTAACTAACAACTCACAGATCATTTCATCAGTCATTTGAAGTTCATTTCAATTCAGACAAAAAGTGATTTTACTGTGTTAGTCCATCCATTTCCACTAGTTTGACCCATTCAAGATGATTTGCGGAGTGTTTTATAGCTTTAGGCATTATAGCTTTGACATGATAATCAGCTAGTAAACAGTGTTAAGGAGACACTGTGAAACTTTATTCACTGATGTCCTCCGTCAGACCCAACAGTGTATTTGAACCATTTTAGGGTTGGTGCATGTGTCTTTCAGCCCTACAGAGTTGAGTTGACCTACATAACTTTGCGTCCAGACACTCCTGAGATTTGATCTCTGAAAGTGAAGCCGCTTCGCCCTGGCAGGGGAAATTAATTACTGCGCCTGGGTGGTCGTTGTTTTAGCTGGTCGAGGGCATGTGGTGACCTTCTGCCCAGCGGGACCGCTAGGGAAAGGACAAAGAGGAAGCAACTTCGCTGCCGTTGACATTTCAAGAGTGATTGACAGCGAGTCCAGCCACTCGTTTACCTGCAGATTTTATTCAAAGAAACCAGATACACGTTCAGTGTGCGTGATATTCACTGGCTGCACATACACTGGATTTGTGTTGGTCAAGTTACAGTCCTTAAATAGTTACAATATGCAATAAGCAAGATTGGTTTAAGCTTGATTTCTGGTTAATTTCCATTAACACTCTGAGGTCTGACGGTATCGCCGGCGATACCACCGTGGTTTTTTTCTTATCAGTGTGAAAGAGACTCAAAATACTCCGTCAATGTTGCACATACAATTAAGAGTTATACACCATTTTAATCTGTGGAATATCTTCTTTCATTTGTGTACACTCAGAGTAAAAACAGAATTTTGTGCTTTTTGTAAAATAAAGAAAACTAACATGATGCGTGATTTCTCCTCTCCCTCTGAACGAACTCCAATCTGATAGTTCTCAGAAAATGAACTGTAACTTAGTGAATACTAATGACAAAAAAATTACACTTATGTCTAAAAAAACGTTAAGATGTCAGGTTTTAAATCATGTAAGTCAAATCGAAAACAAACCTTCTTTGTTAATGTAATCTGTATGAAAAGAGAGCCATGTCAGAAGTCTGTGATTCAGCTCATTATCTGCTAATGCGGCCACGCCCACGGAGCCAGCGCTATTCAGACGCTAATTCAGTCAATACATGCATTTATTATCTCAATCGTGTATTTATTGTCTTGAAAAGTGTTTATCTGGATGTAAAAGTCATGGTTAGCGATCTCTAGAAGACATGCAGTTACTTCCTGTTTACTTGTCTTCTACAGATGAAGTTTAGATGAGTTTTTGTTTCTTTAGCGCCCTCCTGCTGCTGTATGTATTGGAAACTCCATTCATGGAATAGCCTCTTCTTCTTTTAGATGAATTTGTGGACTAAAATGCACAGAGCGCCCTCCGACTTCAAGGATGAATTGAAAACACCAGCGCTCATAGTAATGACAGTGAATATTAAATAAAAATAACTCCTCTGTATAGAAAATTGACATAAGCATATGAGAATCCAATATTTCTCCAAATGTGCATGCTTTTAAACTAAAAGCCTATATTCAGACTCTTTGCATCACAGAAATACATTATATTTTAAAGTATAATATAAAACCATTACTTTATATTGTAATAATATTTTTCTGTATGTTTCATATATCATAATGAGCTTGAGACATCACAGAAGGTTTTTTTTCACAGCCTACCTGACTGAAATGCCTCATTAATATGCAAGTCATTTCAGCTCATTACTATCCAATTCTTTTGTCTTCTCAGGTGAGAATGGCCCATTTTCAGTGGTGATTCACGCCTCCTTGCATACTGTGTTTCTTGGCAAAAAGTGTCTTACAAAAACTAAATCAATATATTGTTAAATATGAAGGAGTAGGCAGCATAATTTTTACATAATTTTGAAGCAAAAACTCTAGTCTACAACCTCCAATACCCTAAAGTCTTATGAACACAGATTTATTATACTTTTTTTGGCCTTATTTCAGTGACTTAAGTTTTTTGTTTTTTCAACAACCACGCATAAATGTTATTCCTTCAAAAACACAAACATGTACATACATGTTCCTCACATATTATTGTAGCCTAGTTTGTGCTGAATACAGTGTAATGACACTTTTTCCATTAATATGTTTATGAACAACTGAAAAAAGCACAAATGTCAGGGCATGTCAAAAGTTCTCCAGGCCCCAAATCAGCCTCAGACTCCAGAGGGTTAATGGTGCATCCCTAACAGGACTCTACACTTACATTTTGTTCAAGGAGCAATCAAAAATTTAGGAGCACCTTCAGATCAATGACAGAAATTAACCTTCCTATTATGAGGCAATATTTGATTTGCATTTTTTAACCTTTGTAAGGGATTTTTCTAACCTTATTGTCATCTTTTATGTCAAAATGTATACATTTATATTCATAAATTGATTTAGAATAACAAGACACAATCGGGAAGAATATGAATGCATTGAAATTCATGATAACAATGTTGAGATTAATGTTTTAAATAGATGTTTTTGAATATATAATATATTAAATTATTTAAATAACTGGAATGATACTTTAAAAATGGAACTAAAACCACCAGTAGGGGGCGGCAAGTCACTGTCTTTGTCTCTGATTCATTCATTCAATCGAATCATTCAAACAGTTGATTCATTCAGGAACAAACCAAGCGGCTGTCTTTATGAATGGGTCATTGAATCATTGACTCACTAGATTCGTTTGAAAACGCAGATTCATTCATAAACGAAACACCGCTGTGTTTGCTCGGAGATGCGCAGCGGTTCAACTGTGGATTTGTTTGGAACTATTTTCGTTGACAAAATAGAGCAAAATCTGACAATCGGTTCCTAAAATGTAAGTCACTTAATATTAACTTTGTGTTTATTGAATTGTATAATATCAATTTTAGATTTTCAAACTAGCTTCATTAAAAAGCTGTCACTCGTCTCATTTTATCGCGATCTCACAAACTTTCATGATAATTAATGAAGTTGTCTTCACTGCACAATGAATGAACACTTTGTTTGTGATAATGAGAGGATCTTGCATAACTCAGCACTGAACCAAACTCCAGCGTTTTCAGCACCTCTGATTGGTCATTGTGTCTCAAAAAATCAAACACGTTCTCTCTCCACACTCTCCAGAGTGCAAACACAAATACGCACTGGCGCGTTTGCAAAATCTGTTTGGCCAATATGCTGTTGTTAGTTTTAACTGAGGGTGCACCTCTAGCTCCCCATAGAACCAGGCCTGATCTGGTCAGTCGCACTAGTCGGACTAAATACTCCTTCACAGTCGCATGCAATAATTTTCAGTCGCAAATGCAAGTGAAATGCCCGCCTAATTATAGTTATTGTCCATTGGTGTAAATGAAATGAAGTTCTTGGTATGAAAGGGACTTTATTGTGGTATCAGATAAAGGCGCTAGTAAACAGCATGTAAAAACAAATGTAGTTAGTCACCAACTCAAGTCTTTTCCCATGATGCCCCAATGGCTCTTGATCTGCACTAAAGGTTAAGATGTGAGTGAAGACATGAGAAATGTTCATCAGTTCTTCTGGCTTGTGCGGCTCTCTCAGGTTTTGTGGGGGATCAGGACGTGTTCTCCCGATGGCTGCTGTCAGCGTGTGCTGTGGTTTGTCAGCGGCGGCACGTCTTCCCTCAGCCTCCCGCTGATCTGCAAAACACTCGCTTGCCACTCGCTCCCGCAGCCCTGATCTCTCTCCACCCGCTCCACTCACACTTCAAAGGCTCCCGTCCCTCCCCTCCACCCACCATCCATAATACATGTGGCGTCACTCACGGCAAGTGCAGATTGGGCTCGGCGTGTTCAGCCGGTACAGTAACCCCCTCGGCTCACTGCTGAACGACATCTGCACCTCCTTCTGCTTCTGAGAGCTTCACAACAACAGAGTCCACTCCACATCTCACAAAACACCACATCTGCTGTTGCATTTTTGTCAAGTCACCTTTATTTTTATACTGCTTTATACAATAGAAATAGTTTGAAGACAATAGTGTCATTATTCAGCTCAATACATAGTCAATAATTTGTCAATACATTGCCAATCAAGTCATCATATATAGACATATGAATGTAAGTGTATATATATACATGCATACATATGTGATGCAATTCATCAGATTTGCATGATAAAATTTGGACTGCAGTTTCACAGTTTTATTTAGTAACCATGCCTTTATTTTTAGTTTAGTTTAGTGTATTGGGAAAAATACATGTGTATTGACTGTATTGAGCAAAAAGTAAATTGCATCAGCTTATGATTTATGGCAGACGTCAAAACCTTGGCTTCTCTTTAGCATCTCATTTCCATAAAGTTCAACATTGATGCTCCTTCCTGTTTATCTGCCCTCTTCTCCAGACTGACACACATACTGTACGCTCACTCATACACACACACCTGCACAGTATCTCTGACAGTCCATCAGTCTGTTGTCACACACCTCATTGGTCCATCTGCTCATGCAAAACATGAGGAATGAACCGGTTTTCCCTCAGATCAGAGCGTTCTGTGTGTCAGAGGAAGAGAAGGTTATGAATGCAGCATCCTGACATCAGGAATAGATTTTTACATCAGGACACAAGACCTTTTTCTAACATGGTGCGTGAGTAAAAACTGTTGTGGTTAATATCAATCCTCTAATTTCAACTCATTTGAGTGGATCGCATGTTTAATGTGGTGATTTATCATTTTTGCACCTAGCTGCTGTAAACATAATGACAGCTATAATAACGGTCACATCCTCCGTTGTTCGACAAACAGTCCTTCCATGAACTCTTGCATTCATTGAGACACTGAGAGTGTTAGTTCCCCCAAAAGGAGTTCCTAGAACTAAAATTCCCAATTCCTGCATTTCGATCACGCCAAAAAGCGGCTACTTTCACCATTAGTTCTAGGAACTTTGAATCGGTTCCTCCGGTAGGAAAGCCCCTATTGTGTTTTAGTTCTGTTTTCCCTGTTCCTGTTTGCCTGTGTGACCTAGTTTCCTAGTATGTGCCGGTTTGTTCCCGTGATTAATGATTCCGTTTACATGTCGTTCAATTAATTAACTCATTTAGTCTGTGTATATATACTGCCTGTTTTGTTCAGTTCTTTGAGTTTTCCTGTGGATGTTTGGATTATTATTGGTTTCCTTGAATTATTCTTGTAGTGCGCTTTATTAATACAGCCACTCGTGACGGATATTTTCTAGAATAAAAAATCTTTAAGTGATCTTCAATGTTGTCTGGTTGTTTAAATCATAGTAAGACAGTGCAAGTGAACAAACTTAATGTCATTTTGCTACTAGTTTTAGTTCATTGAAGAGATTTCTTTGCTTTTTCATATATATGCAGTCATGCACAAACCAAAGGCAAGCCTGCATAATGCTTTCATTATCATGTTAATGGCTGGTCAGCATGATGAGGCTCACTTCTGCCGTGAATATTCTGCACTAATGTGAGAATAACATGCTCAATAAGACCAGTAACATAGTAAGAAAATTAAAAGAGCGAGTTTTGATTGCATGTTGACTTTGTTTCTTTAAGGATTCACTGGTGTGTTTCAGTGTGTCCCAAACAGATGTGATCCGGACTGAACCTGTCTGTGTCGGTGGTCATGTCAAGGTGACCTGCTCTCAGAGATTCATGTGCTTGATGTTTGATGTCCAGGGCTCGATCTTTCCCCCCAATGTGTGTTCAATATAGAAGACAAATTTCTCTCCAGATTGCTTTTGCTCCCGAGTGGAGGTTGTTTTAAGGGTCTTGCTCTCTGAGAGCATGATGGACAGACACAGAGAGACAGACGGGCAGAAAGAGAGAGACCGTTTTCTGTTTTTCCAGCGCTGAAGCCGGCTCCTGTGAGATTTCTGAACACTCGACTCAGTTTGTCAGAGAGATTTCTCATCATAGAGGTACATGACTGTGAAAGCGGTCTGATCGCAGGGACGCAGGGCATTTCTCATGTCTTTGTTTCTGAAGGAGGTCAGCTAAAGCTTAGATATAGAGCAGAATAACAGATGTAGATGAACAGAAGCATGCCATACAGAACATGAACAGAATAGCAATCTAAACGCTATTCAAACTTTTATTTATTCAACTATATATACAGTACAGTCCAAAAGTTTGGAACCACTAAGATTTTTAAAAGAAGTTTTGTCTGCTCACCAAGGCTAAATTTATTTAATTAAAAATACAGTAAAAACAGTAATATTGTGAAATATTATTACAATTTAAAATAACTGTTTTCTATTTGAATATATTTGACAAAGTAATTTATTCCTGTGATCAAAGCTGAATTTTCAGCATCGTTACTCCAGTCTTCAGTGTCACATGATCCTTCAGAAATCATTCTAATATGCTGATCTGCTGCTCAAGAAACATCTAATGTGTACAATTGTACAAAATATTTGTGTATAATATTTTTTTTTTCAGGATTATTTGATGAATAGAAAGTTCAAAAGAACAGTGTTTATCTGAAATCTAATCTTTTGTAACATTATAAATGTCTTTACTGCCACTTTTGATTGATTTAATGCATCCTTGCTGAATAAAAGTATTAATTTCTTTAATTTCTTTTCAAAAAAATAAAAATAAAAATTCTTACTGACCCCAAACTTTTGAACGGTAGTGTATAATGCTACAGAAGCTTTGTATTTCAGATAAATGCTGTTCTTTTGAACTTTCTATTCATCAAGGCATCCTGAAAAAAAAAATTACACAACTGTTTTTAACATTAATAATAATCATAAATGTTTACTGAGCAGCAAATCAGCATATTAGAATGATTTCTGAAGGATCATGTGACACTGAAGACTGGAGTAACGATGCTGAAAATTCAGCTTTGCATCACAGGAATAAATTACTTTGTCAAATATATTTAAATAGTACACAGTTATTTTAAATTGTAATACTATTTCACAATATTACTGTTTTTTACTGTATTTTTAATTAAATAAATGTAGCCTTGGTGAGCAGAAGAAACTTCTTTTAAAAACATTAAAAATCTTAGTGGTTCCAAACTTTTGGACTGTACTGTATACTGTATATATATATATATATACATAGTTTAGTCTATATATTTTTTGTTAATGTGTATTATCGTGGGCCATCATGGATTACGTATGATAAATGCTGCTGTTGTCTTTGGTTGTTTACATACTATTAAGTTGTTTTGCATTCTGTGCAAATTGAATTATTACTCATCAAGCTTCTAAAACAGCACAAACATAATTAAGTTAAACCTACACTAATTAACGTGTGGCCAGATGATATTCAGCACTCATGTTTTTTCTTGAAATAAAAGTTCTTATAAAGACAGATTTACGCTTCATCAAACTGAACAAAATTCAATACTGCCCCCTGCTGGACAGATTGATCCGTCGTATTTTCCAAGTCATTACTGAGTGTGAGCATTGTCCTGCGTAATTTGTGCTCCAGACATGAATGATTCCTCAAATCATGTGTGCTTTTTAGGAGAGATGTGCTGCTACGTTACTAAGTGATCAACATTTTCACCAGGTAAAAAAAATAATAATAAAATCCCATATTAGACACACATTGAAGGAGGAACCTGAGACACATCTACAGACTTTACATCACACCACAAACCACACAGAACAACCTAGCAACCACCCAGAAGACCCTAGCAACTGAATAGCAACATCCTGGAAACCAGCCAAACTGTGTTTTGCACAGTCAAGCACCATTTTAATTGTTCTTCAGATAATGTTAACAAATCTGGAGTACTAAAAACACCTACTGTATGTGTAGGAGAATGAAAGTATGGTGAAAAGCACCTGATAATTAAAATAATTCTGATAATTCGTGTTCTTTGTGGTCTCATCTGCGCACGTGATCTCTCTCTCTGCCGCTCGTCTCAGCGGTTCGGCTCATTGAGTCTGACGGCTGTAATTACAGTGTGTGTTTAATCGAGTCATGCTCTTTACAAGCTTCAGACTTCAAAAAGCCCCCGCTGTCCTCCAGCACTGCTGCTCTAAACACACACACACACTTGTGCATAATAAACTTGTTTATTCACATTAAAAATGTTCAATGCCTTTGAGCAGTCATGTGAATTAAATGTCCCGCTCTGCTGGTGTCCAGGAAAACCCTCTGGGATGGATGTCTGCGCTCTGCCCTTTAACTAGTTTTCTTTGTCTTCTCTGTCTGTCTGTGCAGGTTTTGGGGACGCCCTCGGAGGAGACGTGGCCAGGTGTTCACTCTCTCCCGCACTTCAAACCAGGTAAACTCCCTGTTCATCTGACTGTAAATGACACACACTGACGCGCCCTTGACAACGCTTCCCGTATCGTCCTCCCTCCGTGTGCCAGCAGACGACCTCTGGGAGCTCATTAACACTCACAGCCACAGCAAACCACACAGACGAGACAAACCACAGATATGAGACCATTGAGACTTCAGCCATATTGGTTTTGGAAATATTTTTTGCAATTAATTTGTGTTTTATTAGCAAGACTTGTGTAGTGTTGGTGTGCTTCCAGGATTTGAGGAATGTTCTGGAATAAACCGTTACGCCAATGTTCAGATGATAAAGAGCTGTTCATGTCTCAAGGCCGTTCACACCAAGAACAATAACTAAATTTGCGTCCACACCAATGAACAATAATGTTCTGTTTATTCTAAGCTCACACGCTGCGGTTTCAAAGTGTACAACATGTTTTTGTTGGTGCATTTATACAGCTTTAGCCAGCAGGTGTCCTCAGCATGCTATGTTTCGAGTGAATCTAGCTAGTGTAATCGATCTAATCTAACAGCTGACTAAAGGCGGGTTCACACTGTACGATTTTGGCCACGATTTGGTCATTTGAGACCAATTCTGAGAATCCTTAAAGGGTTACTTCAGGATTTAGCATTAAGCTTTGTATTAGTAGAATACCACTAGTATTTTCGAATTAGGGTGCTTTCCCCCTTTATATCAGCCCGAGATGAGAGATTTGTGCATTTTTATTCTGTAAAAAAGCGCAAAAATCGTCATTTTGCGTCATCGGAGGCTTTTTTGGCCAGAGGCTTAAAACTACAGCCAGTAATAGCAGGTAGTTCCGCATTTTTTCACCACGCACATTCATATGCGCGTTTGAGGTTACTCACGGACATAGATCAAAGATTTTATCAAAAGTGGGTGTCAATTATATTTTTAAGCTTACAGTAATTAACTTTATTTTTTCTGCACTACATCAGTGGTTCATCTCGCAAATTTATCGGTCTCTGCAGTCATCTCAACCAATACAGCAACAGGCTTTTGTGGTAACGTTAGCATAAATAGATAAATAAACTCAGTTTTACAGAACAGACGCTTTACTTTGATAACAGTCAACTTATATGCAACTTATATGTAATTGTCTATCTAACGTTACTTTGCTAAGTTTGCAGTTTTACTGCTACCTACAACACTACATATAGGCTACTGTGTTATCAGTCTAGTATCAGCGAGTCTTACCTAAGCGAATACGCTTAGTACCAGATGCCCAGGCTGTTCGTCCTCTGGGAAAGTGAATATAGATGGTATCGCGGTGTCCTTCAGAATGGTTCTCTTCATTGTAAAGATATTTGGTTCGTAGTCCTCGTGCTTGAAATGGAGACTACATATTCTGCATTTTTTTAGGTTTTCTATAACTGTGTAATCTCCAAACTTCAGATTTTTGATGGCCCGCAGCCACTGTTTACGTCGCTCCAAATCTTTAACTTAATCGGAAAATGATGGAAACTTACTTGTCCTTTCCTGGTTTTGGGTGTACATCCAGGTACAAAGCAATTTAGCACCATTTTGCTGTAAATGTATGAACTAACTCACGATTTATAGAATTAATATGTAACAGAGCAAGCCTAGTTGTTTGAATTTTCCTGGTAATGCCGCCTGTAACCGATAGGCGTGGTTTGGGCGTGGCCTCGCAGGGGCAGCAAAACAAGTGCATTCTGGGAGTTGTTGTCTTTCATCCACATTAGTGAAAAATACATTTTCTGCCTTTTCTCAGTCTAGAAAGCTCCAAATTCAATAAATAATTTCACATTTCTACTACATAAATGACCAATTTTAAATACACATTCATCTTTCCAGGGGTGAAGTACCCCTTTAAAGATTCCTATAATCCTAGGCTAAAATCTGAAGTCTTTGATCGCTAGTTTACATGTTCACCGACAGCCGATTAATGACCGTTGCGATCAAATTTTACCTCCGATGTCAATTAAAAAAGATGTATACCTGTATAATATTTCGCTGTTGCCACACCCCAGATAGCATGTAATCATTGAAACAATGTGTTGATGCGTCAACGCTATTTGCATTGAATTAACGTTACAAATGGATGTTGCTTCAGTATCATTCTTGCACCCTCAGTTAATGTTGAAGAAATGTTGAGATTTCAACCTCAAATCAATCAGAGTAATGTTATTGATTCAACATTACAAAGTGATATTTTTTCAACGTCACTTTTGCACCCTCAGTTAATGTTTAAACAATGTTGAGATTTCACCAAAAAATCATTGAATCAACATTATGAATTATGTTGGTTGAATATCACGTTTGCATCCGCATTTAATGTTGAAACAATGGTGAGCAAAAAAAATCAATGATAATGCTATTGAATCACTATGATTGATTACATCACTGATGTTGAATCAATATTGGAATTAACAAAATAATCATTAGTAATATTGTATGATCAGTGTTAATGTTATGTTGATTTTACTGAATGTCAACATAAAATAATGTTCCAAACAACAGCTACACTTCAGTGGTACGTCAACAAATTACTGACCATTTAAAAGTTTTGGGAAAACCTTTTAAAACAAATGACACCTTTCCAGCAGTTGAGTCCGTTTCTTTTATTTGACAGTTTAACACAATCAATGACAAAGAGATTCTTTAAGAGTGGGGCAAAAAGGACAAAAGCACTACAACCTTTAAAAATAACATTACTTGCAGAAGTCAGTGGCTCAAGTTTTAAAACTCTGGCTTGCATCAGACTACTGCCTCTTCTCCTTTGGGTTCTCTGAAATCTGAAAAAGAAAGCATGATGTTACTTAAGAGCTACACTGTAAAAAAAATCCCGTTGTTTCTATGGAAAAATACCGGCAACTGTGGTTACCAGAACAATACTGTAAAAATGACATCAAACCGTAAACACACTTACGGAGTTACATGTGAATTTTACATTTTAAATATGTATATTTAACATTGGATTTCAGTACACTGTAAAAAAAATCCCAGTAAAATTTACGGTAAAATAACATATTTCATTGACTGATATAATATTAATTTACCAACCTAATGAAGTACTAATATCTGTTTTGTATCTTTATAATACACTGACAATCACCAAACACAGTGGTGATGAGAGTCACATGATGAATCAAAGTTCATCACAAGCAGATTTTCCACAAGCTGAGGAGGACAATACTAACATATAGAAGGAGCACAAAGTGTCATTCACACACACACTAAACACCATCATGGTAACATGCATGCAATTTTAAAAATGCAATAAACATTAATTTAACAACATTATATGTAACATAAAACCCTAATGTACATAACTGATTAGAAAAAATGAGAAAAACTAAGAAGAAACAGAGTTATTTAAGCGAAAATATATCAAATGTGAAGTGTCACGCAGGGAATTGTGGGAATGTCAATTTACGGTTTTTCACTGTAAATTTTACAATGAATTGTTATTTTTCACTTTCAAAAACTGTGAATTTAACGGTATTTTACTGTAAAATTACATTAAATGTACCGTTAGATCTATTAAAGTTATTCACCGTATATAGTACGGAAACTTTCTGTAAACCAATTAACAGTTTTTCACAGCAGCATTTTTACAGTCTTTTACTGTTAAAATCACGGTAATTTTTTACAGTGTAGTCAAAACAGTTGTCATACATACAGTCACATTCAACAATGTTAATATGCTATACACAACATAATTAAATGGCTAAACACAGAATATTGTAACTATATTTATAACACTGTTAAATTATGTATATTTAATCTATTTATCAACACTTCAATTACACTATGGGAATGTGGCCAATCCTTCCACCCAAGTTTATTTCCAGCCCTAATTTAACACACCAGCCAAGCGTTGTGCAACAGTTGGTTGGATTTATCTGGATTTGTCAACTCCAAACCTACTCTGAAACTCAGTTTGTTCAACTCGCTTCATGCAACAGGCCACAGACCGAGCTTATCAAGGTCATTAGGATCAATGAAAACTTTCAGGCAGGTGTGTTGGAGCTAAACTCCTCATGAAAAGGAATAAACACCTCTGATCTATGGCCGTTACTTAAAGGTACTACAGAGGATGTTTTGTTTTATACATTTTTGCAATATCACTTGAAACTGTCTTTACTAACTGATAAAAGACTATTAATTAGGTGCACTGAAAGGAATAATATTAATATACATCATCTATGCACGAGGTAGGGCCTTAAAAACATCAGCCAATCATTTACATGATCATTGCGTAAATGATTGGCCCTCTGGCTTGTCAATCACTGCCATGACATTCCTTGTAAGAGTAACTTTCCACAGGTGCCGTATGCGATGTTTTTGTCAGGAGTAACAACTGCAGATTATGAGTTACCTGCGGTGAGTCCAACATAATGAATCCACTAACACGACACAGCGAATGCTGGTGGTAAACACTCGTGTTCCAACACTTGTGAATGAGTTTTGGGAGGTGTTCCCTCGAAATGAGCTGTGAAGGAGGGGGCTGTTCTTACGCATGCGCTCATTTCAAAAACTCACTAACGGTCTTTGGTTTCTCAGTCGACGAAAAGAGCACCTTTAAATCTCAGTTCATTTTCTGTGAAACTACATAGCATTCATGTAACAAGTTTATCTTGTATAATAAAAGAGCTTAGGTTTTTTTTTTTTTTATGAAAATGTCTTTAAAGCTGCAGATTCACCTTATGTAGACCTAAATCTGTTTAAATATCACAACATAGCGATGTCAGTCAGTCAAACACAAGGTGTAGTTTGTTTTTTGTTTTTTTGATTCAGTGGAAACAGGCTAAACAGAATGGAGATTAGTTACATTCCTCAAATTTAATTCAGATTCTGGAATATGAACGATTACCTGATTAAGAAGTAATGAGGGAGAAGGAGATCAGGCACAGGATAGCATCAAGTCCCAGGTGAAAATCCTATCGACTATACCGACTATATATATATATATATATATATATATATATATATATATATATATATATATATATATATATATATATATATATATATATATATATATATATATATATATATATATAAATAATATTATATGTGTGTGTGTGTGTGTGTGTGTGTGTGTATTGTCCATCCTCATCTGCCTTCATTCCTATTAAAGGAAAGAAGACAAATATTACTAAGCAAGATGCATGCACTTTTTTTTAGAATTTAGAAAATGCATGGTTTATTCAAACACTTTAATAACTTTTTAAATAAATATATCTTATTAGATTCAGTAACAATTAATCAAATGCAAATGACATTTATATGTGCCTGATTTGATGCAGGGGAAATACATAAAGCAAATCTGGCTATGAATATTTTATATAACTACAATATCGGTAGGTTTAAATCTGCTTAATCACTTATATCAATGTTATATCGTCATATTGTCCAGCCCTAAAACATATATAGTTTTATAGTATAGTTTTTGACAGTGTTGTTTATTTAAAAACACCCAATTATGCATATTATATGATGGAAAATATTGATGTCGTCAACATGATATATAACAATACAATATATAAGGTATTACTTTACCTCAAAATCCAACAATTCGACACAAAATGATAACTGCAAATCCATGTTTCCCTGCTGGAGTCCAGCTGTTTCTGAATTGCAGTGATTCATTTGCTTCTTTTTCTGTTGCTTTCTCTAGTTTTTAAATATATACCTCAGGGTTTGTGTCAAATCTATTTATACAGTCAGCCGCAAAGCTCTTTCCCGTTTTGAATGTGTTTTGTGTGTTTTTCGCGACATTCATGCTGAAAACCAATGCTGCCGCTCAGTCTTTTGCTACTTAGCGTGTGTAACTGCAGTCCTAACGGTCGACGGTGACGTCACGTGCATACCCTCTATAAGAAAGATGCACCATTGTTTGAAACCCAGAGAAATCAGGTGGTTCAACAAACAGTATAGGACACACCTGTGTTTTCTCTCTAATGAGGAGGAATTGATTAGACTACTGAGAAGTGCACATGCAAAACCAAAATTGGCATTTACCAATCAATGGCCAATTTTAAACTACAATGGATGTTTTTCAACCGTTCTTCAACAGACTTGCTAAAAATATGAAGGCCCACCCCTAAACCAAGCCCTCAGTGGAGTAGAGAAAATCAGGTAAAAGCCCATCTTGGTTTGAAAACGCCCCACTGATTGTGTTCTGCAGAGATACAGACTTGCAGAATTTTGTGGTCATCAACTACAAATCACTGTTAGTTCAATGTCACTGTCTCCACCCATGTGTGCTGACGGCTTTGATGTTGATCCAAAACACTTTAAACATTGAAATGTCTCAACCAAATGATAGTTTGGATCAAAACTCAATATTGTATTAATGTCACCATGCTATCTGGGACTGGACCAATGGTTTAGAAAATGAATGGATGGATGATTCAGCTGCAGACGCCATCTTGTGGGGAGATTCGGGAATTAATTCAGTGTGACCCACACAGTGAACTGCAATTCAGTCCTTCAGTTCCTCAAGGTGACCTTAATAAAACACTGAACGTCCCAGTGAAGCCTCGCAGACAGTAAATCTCAGTTAAACCCATCAACTGATCTTTTAAAACACCCTGTTAGTCTGCAGTCTCACCATTACATTTACTCAATAAAGGTAAAAGGTTGTTATTTTGTGATTTGGCTTCAGTAGATGCTGAACAGCCATTTTACATCTGAGTTGTTACTATAGTGTGTGCATTTGTTTAATAAAACCTTATTGCATTTTGAAAGTCATAATGGCTTGACACTACAGGGTAAAACAATTGATAGATTAATAGACATCACCATACTTTCCCATTTTATTTATTACAGTAAGAATTGCAAACATAGTTTGTATTACAAACTATAGTTTGGTGTTTGTAAGTGCTGTTGAGAAGTGGAGATTTCACTCCTTCAGAGATAACACTTAAATGTGTATTTTAAGAAGACATGTTTTTGAAGCAAAATTGACCAGTGCATGTTTTTGCCTTTAGTATTGTGCCTTATATTCAATTCAGTTCAATTCACATTTATTTGTATAGCGCTTTTCACAATACATATAATTTCAAAGCAGCTTTACAGAGAATGCATGTCAACATTACAATTTAAAGAATGTAGTTAGCAAATAATGTAATAATTTAGGCAGTTAATTTACAATCACTGTTAGCAGTTTAACTGAAGGTAGAAGCAATGAGCTCCTGGAAAAATGAATTACATATTAACAATAATTAGGATATATAGAAATTTGGGAATGTGCATGTTGATCCAGATGATCCTCGCGGGAGTTGGCGCCGTCTCTTCATAGGTGTTGGTCTTCTTAAGAGGCTGATATATTATATCAGCTAGTAATATCATTGGTGTAGTTTAGTGTTGTAGCAGCAGAGGGCAGTGTTTACTTTGCTTCTGCACTATAACCAGCTGAGACGGCTGTTTTATGTCAAATAATACTGTATGAGACCTGATCACAGTGTTTTCTGCTATGTAAATATGCCGTTCCCTGCTTCCACTGTGCCGTTATTGAATACTTACTCTGATGAAGAGTTAGCGATTGGTTGTGGGGTTTGGGATGTTTAATTGCAGGTCATGGAGCTGCTGGGATTTATATAAGGAGCATTGATTAGAAATGCGATCAGCGTTTGTGTGTGTGTGTGTGTGTGTGTGTGTGTGTGTGTACTGACATGCTTCATACCTGAATGCCCGAGCGGACGGTGTGTGTTGATCCAGTCCGCAGGAGGCCAAACTAATGAATCGACATGTGGAACAAAGAGACTGTGTAACATACTAACATACTGCTGTTTCTGGAGTATAGAGGATGATTACTATGTGCAGTATGTACATTTTCTGTATTAATAGAATACTATTAGGGGTTATTATAGTTAACTAAAACTAAAGCCATAAAAAACATTTTTGTTATTTGAAATAAAATAAACTACACCTGAAATTCAATAATGTTATTTCAGTTAGTTGACAAGACAGCATTTGGTTAAATAACTAAATCTGAAATAAAAAAATAAAACTATATAGAAATAAGAAAACCTAATAAAATGACAAAATACATAACAAAATTACTAAAACTTTAACTAAAATGGAAAATAGAACAATAAAATCTAATTCATAATATTATTATAATATCCAGGAAGAATATCAGCTGTGCAGAATATCATATCTTTCTTGACTCTTTTATTTGTCACACTGACAGTCGTTGGGTCGTGGGGTCAGTAACAGTTTTATTTATTATTTTTTTTAATAAATTAATATTTTTATTCCACAAGGACACGTTAAATTGATCAAAAGTGCCAGTAAAGACATTTATAATATTTTAAAAGATCAAAATGTTAATTAAAGGTTAAAATGCTGTTCTTTTGAAATTTCTATTTATCAAAGAATCAAAGAAAAAAACGTATCACAGTTTCCACAAAAATTTGAAGCAGCTCAACTGTTGTCAACATTAAAAATAAAAATAAATGTTTCTTGAGCAGCAAATCATCATATTAGAATGATTTCTGAAGGATCATGTGACACTGAAGATTATGCTGAAAATTCAGCTTTGCATCACAGAAATAAATTACATTTTAACATATATTCATATAGAAAACAGTTATTTTAGATTGTAATATTATTTCACAATATTTTGGTTTTTACTGTATTTTTGGATCAAATAAATATTAGATATGTATCTGAGTTCTTCATCTGTCGTTTGTCTCTCATCTGCAGATCGTTTCACTGTCTACAGTCCCAAGAAACTCAGACAAGCCTGGAATAAGTAAGTGAACCCAGCTATTTTTATTATGTATTTTTGTACAGCTTTTTGCACAGATTTTTCTTTTGTGTGAATGGTAAAGTGTGTTTTAAATGCTGTAATGTTACAGTTTCTCACCATATGCTATCACAAATCAACTGAGTTCTTTTTAATATCTCAGTTATATCTCCTAGATGGCAGTGACCTTAAATGGAGACTTTTGATTAAATCACCCACTTCTCATATGTTTCTCCTGAAAAGTGATCTCACTTCTAGTGTTTTAGCAAAGATCTTACCAACGCTTCAAACTGTGCTCAGTCGAATCAAAATCAATTCAGTTGAGAATCAGAAATCTCAAACATTCCTCATCAAATTCATTTCTCATCACATTATTTTAATAGCTTTTAAACTCACATTTTTAGGAGAAACATCTGAGACGAGGTTGATCCTTAATTGAAGCATCAGTGAGAGCTATGAAAGACTCTAGTTTACTTCAATAGTCCTCCTGTGTGACAAATTTGTAAAAATTATTTGGTAACACTTTACAATAAAGTTTCATTTGTTAACATTACTAAACTACAAAATGAACTAACAACAATACTAAAGCATTTATTAATCTTCATTAATGTTAATTTCAACATTTACTAATACGTTATTTATAGTAAAATGTCTTTTAATATTATTTAATGGACCTGAGCTGACATGAACAAACAATGAACAACTGTATTTTATTAACTAAAGTTGATACCTCGGCATAGTTGAATAACAAGAGTTCAGTACATGAAAATGACATACAGTGAGTCTCAAACATCATTGTTTTCTCCTTCTTATATAAATCTCATTTGTTTAAAAGACCTCTGAAGAACAGGCGAATCTCAACATAACACTGACTGTTACGTAACAGTTGGGATCATTAATATGTACGCCCCCAATATTTGCATATGCCAGCTCATGTTCAAGGCATTAGACAAGGGCAGCCAGTATTAACGTCTGGATCTGTGCACAGCTGAATCATCAGACTAGGTAAGCAAGCAAGGACAATAGCGAAAAATGGCAGATGGAGCAATAATAACTGACATGATCCATGATTACATGATATTTTTAGTGATATTTGTAAATTGTCTATCTAGATGTTTCGTTTTCTTACTGTATTCACGGAGACAAGATTCGTCGCTATTTTCATTTTTTAAACACTTGCAGTCTGTATAATTCATAAACACAACTTCATTCTTTATAAATCTCTCCAACAGTGTGTAATGTTAGCTTTAGCCACGGAGCACTATCAAACTCATTCAGAATCAAATGTAAACATCCAAATAAATACTGTACTCACAAGATCCGAAGCATGCATGCAGTATGCATGACGAACACTTTGTAAAGATCCATTTTGAGGGTTATATTAGCTGTGTGAACTTGGTTTATGATGTTTAAGGCAGTCGCAAGCTCGGGGCGGGGAGCACGACGATTTAAAGGGGCAGCAGCCAGAATCGCGCATATTTAATGATGCCCCAAAATAGGCAGTTAAAAAAATTAATTTAAAAAAAATCTATGGGGTATTTTGAGCTGAAACTTCACAGACACATTCAGGGGACACCTTAGACTTATATTACATCTTTTAAAAAGCGTTCTACAGCACCTTTAATGTTTGTTAAAGAATTAACTGATGTTAACTAATGGGACCTTATTGTAAAGTGTTACCATTTCTTCTCAAAAAAAAAAAAAAGAAAGAAAATAAGCAAACTGACCCAAAACTTTTGAATTGCATCAGGTCCTGAACAAGGAAACAGTCAAAACCATTAAAACAAGTTACATCTCAGCTGAAGCTTAATCATGAAAAAATATGATTAAAGTTAAAATGAAAAATAAATGTAAAACTCTAATGACCTTGGTCTTTTCCTCATAATCAGATGAAGTTTTGTGAGGTTTCTGATCTCATTCGATTAACCCACATCTGAACCAGCAGAAGAAACACCAGCAGCTGCGAGAGCGAGAACACGAATGAAGAACTTCAGATGCAAACAGAAGCCTATAGATTTTTCCGTCTAATCACACAGATACTCGTACACAAGCTCGTTTCACACACGCTCTTATTTTAAAGTGCTGAAAGCGCTGCTGGTGGACAGAAACTCTAAGAAACCTTCATGTTTCTTTAATGTGTTAATGCTGCAGAGGCCTAATTATCTGCATACATTTGTAATTTTTTACATTTGGTTTCTCATTGGTTGTAGTGTGTGATAGTTCAGGAGTTCAGTCATCACACACACACACATTCAGCCTTAGGCCCAAAAACACACTTCACAACATGCAAATGCAAAACGAACAGTCAATCCTGTAACTTTACTTTAATGTGACAGAATCAAACCTCAGTAGAGTGATAGAATATCCTTCAAATGAGTGAGTCATCAGAGCAGATGTGTTACTGATGAGATGTCTAGATATAAGACGTTAACTGTCATTTTAACTAACTTGCACTTCCAAAACAGTCATTGAGCTAAAACGTGAATCTTTTAGGGTTTTATTTGACGCACGTATAGATATCCATGATTGGAACTGTACAGTATATTCCACATAGTTTTTTTCTGTTTTGTCTGTGAAATAATACAGATTTATGCACAGAAATTCTGAATTTATGATGCTGTTGAAAAGTGCCTGTAAGATTTTTGTGTGTGTGTGTGTTAAAAAAAGCTGCATTTATTTTATCAAAAAAATACAGTAAAATTTCTGATTATTATGAATGTTGAAAACCGTTGTTCTGCTTAATATTTTAGTGGAAACTGTGAGACATTTTTTTTCCAGTATTTTTTGATAAATGCTTTTTTTTTTTTTTTTTTTTTTTTTTGAAATGGAATTTGTTTGTTTTTTTGAAACTTTATAACTTTATACTGTCACGTTTGATCAATTTAATGCATCCTTGATGAATAAAAGTAATAATTTATTTCAAATAAATAAATTAATATAATATATAAAATTATTTATATATATACACTGTGTGCAGAATTATTAGGCAAGTTGATTTTCTGATCATATTTTTTTTCCCAAGCACATTTTACCAATTCCAATCCACATCAATCTTAATAACTACTATTAATATTGTTTTTAATAATTTATAATTGATATATAATTGTTCATGAAGACTGGAAATTAAAAATGCCCTATATTCAGGTGTGCAGAATTATTAGGCAGGTTTTCTTTTACAGATAAAATGAGCCAAAAAAGAGATTTAACTCAGACTGAAAAGTCAAAAATTATTAAATACTCATGAGAAGGATGTAATACTAGAAATTACAAAGTTAAGGCATGACCATTGGACAGTGAAATGCTCATTGGGTCAGCGGGGTCATACAAAAACGGCTGGAGAAGAAAAGACACGTTAACTGCAAAATAATTAAGAATTAAGGTGAAGAATTAAGTGTGAAACCATCAGGAACCCTTTAGTCTCTAGCGCCACCATTTCCCAGTACTGAAACCTACCTGGAGTCTTCAGAAGTGTGAGGTGTCAGGATCTCAGAGACTTAGATTAGCTAAAGAATCCTAAAAAAAATGACCCGCTCTTAATAAGAATCACAAGCTGAAGTGTTATAAAATACATGAAGACTGGGTTTTTATAGGCCTTATAGATGGACAGCTTGAGAGTGACTCTTGAAGGACCAGCACCACATCCTCTTGTACCACTGTTTGAAGAATTTATCTTCCAGAATCTGGCAGTAAGGTGTGGGAGTTCACTTTTAGTCCATCTCTTATCCTGAAATGTCCGTCTTGCAGAGTTGGACTAAAAATGATCTTCCAAAACGTACTGCTTAACTTACTTACTTACTATATGTACATATATATAAAAAGTATGTAAATCTCTTATTTTGTTAAAATTATTCCCATTCACATACACAGATTCTGCAAATGTTCTGCAACATTCATGTAAGTTTTGCAATCCTAAAATCATTACCAGTAACTTGGTTTCATTTACTGACCACAGCACATGTGCACTCTCACTGAGAGCTCAGCTTCTGAAGATCTGCTGTGTGTTTGTGTGTTTATCTGTACTGCAGTGCAGGATCTGCGGGTGTGTTTGTGTTGGTCTTTGTCTTTGCAGTTTAGAGGACGTTTGTGGGTGAAAACTCGCTTTGCATTTTCCACTCCAAAAAAGTCAACAAACATTTTTCCAGCCGCACGTCAGCGGGAGTGAAGCTGACAGAGAGACTGAGCTGGAGATGCGAGCAGTGAGCGTGTGTGTGTGTGTGTGGTGATCTTGGCACTGTAGTCATCTGTGTGTTTATATCTGTGTGTGTTGGCAGGCTGGGTTATGTAGATCATGCTGAAGAGCTGGCTTCCAGATTTCTCCAGTGCTTCCCAAAGAACCGGCTCTCCGCCCAGGCGGCCCTCCACCACGAATACTTCAGCCATCTGCCCCCGAGACTCTGGGAGCTGCCTGACAGTCAGTCAACTCACATCACATCACATCACATCACTGCCTCACTGAGCTCACAATCACACACTACTATAGTTCTCGTACTAATTTAGCAGTGTGCATGAATGGAACTTAATCAGAGCACACTGCACACAATACTGTATGCTGTTTTTCATATAAATATATATATTTTTTCATTTGTAATATCGAACATTCATTCATTCATTCTTTCATTCTTTCGCCTTTTCGTTATTATGCCTATATCAAGTTTTAAATAACGAATGTCATATTTGTATCATTCCATTTTAAAATCAAACTTAATTTAATAATTAATTTATTTAATACTTTATTCATTTTATGTTATTTAATTATTTTAATGTTAAAGAGGTAGTTCACCAAAAAATGAAAATTATCCCATGATTTACTCACCCTCAAGACATCCTATGTGTATATGACATGGGATAATTTTCATTTTTGGGTGAACTTTCCCTTTAAGATTTTTGTCTTTATTTTTCCTATTCATTATTATGCCTGTTTAAAGGCCGTGACACCAAGCTGATGTCAAAGAACTAGCGGTGACGAAAGCTGATTGTGTCGCCGCCTCACGTCGGCTGTGTCTGGGCTTAAAAGCTGCACTTGAACACAACAAAAGAAAAACAGGCGACTGTCAATTAACGTGTGTTCTGCACATGAAAATAACTATCTATATCAGCGGGTATCAATAGTCTATATTCGTCATTCAAAAAGAAAAACCAAAATTAGGATTGCTGATATACAAACTGTAAACAAAGCAGAACCATTTTAAATATCTATAACACTGATCATGGCTCATGTTGTTATGAATATATTCGTGCAGTGGAATGCTTGGGTAAGATGAAGTAAAATTCAGTGCCGTCTTGACTTCTTTGCTTGCTTTCATCACTTTCGTCTTTATTCTTGTGCACTGAATAGTTTAAGCTGAACAGCCGATCAGAGTTCTCAACGTCGGCGGACGCCGATTCAACGTGTTCAATCGGTTAAAATACCCCTGACGATGTCCAACTAGTGCCAACGGTGCAGAACACACCACAAAAACTGGGCCGGCTCACGCTCAACAACCCTATGCTGGTCGAAGTCCAACAGTCGGCTTGGTGTGTCAGGGCCTTAAAACATTAAATAACCAATTTCATTTTTGTTTTAATCCATTTTTTAAATCAAACTTTTAAGTCTTTATTTCTCCTTTTCATTATATATGACTGTGTGCATACTGCTCACTTTCACATGTTTTATATATGTATATGTATATATATATATATATATATATATATATATATATATATATATATGTTACATGTATTTTATATTTTTAAAATAGCATCCAGTGTCCGGTGCATACTGTGCAATATGTAGTTGTAGTTTTCATTATTTTGCTTGTTTAAAGCACAAATGTCAGTGTATACTGCGCAGTAGGCAGTTTCAATTCCATCCTGAACACAGTCTTAGTGTTTTCCTCTAGTGTTTCATCTACTGCCTTCTTTCATCAGTATTTTATGCTCTCTGTCTGTTCCCGCTATCTATTACTGTTAAACATGCTGTCTTATCAATGCGTGTCTGGAACTGAATACCAAACGGCGTTCAATTTGAGCTCATTGTGGTGATGGTGATCTCTCTGATGGTAATACACAAAGATTGAACAGTCATCCCATGTTTCTGCTGTGTTATGTTCTCGGTTTCTCCGTGCTTCACTTTACCCTGAAGACCAAGAGACTGACACTTTTTTTAATTTATTTATTTATATATATTTTTTTGATTTGCAAAACACAAATACATGGGAATTGGTTATTGTCAGCAGTGTTGAATTCTTGATTCTGATTGGTTAATGCATGTTTTTCAAATTGTTACAAAGTTTCAAATTTCAGAGTCTTACAGAAACAAATGTGCCTGAAACAAAGAAACTGCTCAAGCAAATCTGATAAAAATGAGTGAAAACAAAGGTATGCTTTTTAACTAGTAGCGGTGGTTTGTGATGTTACTAAACATGAGGATAGACAGTGCTGAGTAGTAACTGATTATATGTAATCTGGGTAAACTTTAGTTTAGGGTCCAGTTCTCAATATTAACTAGTTGCTTATTAGCATGCATATTACTAGGATATTGGCTGTTATATTTGCAGCGCGCAGCCTCACGTCACGTGTCAAAACAAACTCTATGAGGCATCAGTGATAGTTTTTATTTCGCCTCTAGAGGCCGCTCTCATACTGTATAATGACAGCGCACACTTCTCAGCCACTCCAGCAATGGACGCAAACCCGGAAAGATAAGATCAACCGTGGTTGTGCGAGCACTTGTTTGCACATGCTTGCTTGCAGTCTGTGTTCTTCCAACTTTATTTTGTAGTAAGTAACGAAAATGCTTTGGGAAAATGTATCGGAGTAAAAGTATACATTGTATTTAGGAAATGTAGTGGAGTAAAAGTAGAAGTTGACAGAAATATAAAAAATTCTCCCAAAAAATACTGTAATGAAGTATTATTACTTTGTTACATTACAGCACTGCATGAGGGCAGGGCAACCTGTCACTCAAATGAAATCTACCAATAGCAAACCACAACCATCAAATCAATTTCCCATTAACAAAATCAAGCCCCAGCCTATATTTTTTTCTTGTTCGAGAAGTTGTTTCACTCAGATATACGTCACAATAGGCAAGAAAAGATTGCAACTTTCATTTCATGCCAACTTTAATGAAGCATTTGTGTTCAACACACAAGAAACATTGAGCTGCTGCTGATGATTCGGGTCATTCAGGCTGGTTTTGGTTTTTAGAAGAGCTCAAGGCCTTTTGTCATATCTAATGTGACACGTAGCTATAATCCACACACGAGACCCTCCACAGCCGCTGATCTTCTTTTAGGCCTCTGTTAGTAGACAGACAAAACTGTAGCATAGGCACATTAAGTCCTACACATGTTATGTGCGCAACAGAAAACGGGCATTTGCGGAAGACAAGCGTCGGTCGAGTCATTTGAATATGAGAATGAGGTTTTTAATTTCACAGATTAGGAGTCGGAGCTGAATTAATCCTGTTATCAGCTCACAGCAGGTTGTTTGCTGGCGGCCGTGCGGGAGGAAGGCGGGACTCTGCCGTGGAGGCGGATCTTTGACGCACAGAGCGCAGCGCCGCTTTTGAAGCAGAAGAATGAAGGGAAAATTAATTCTGTTGTTTCATATACGCTTGCGGTTCAATCACAAAAGAGAACGGTAGCTGTTGGGGGAGGCTGGACGAGTAATTAACATTTCAGCTTGGGCTTTGATTGATACGGGAAATGCAGCAGGATTTATGACGTTTATTAAATGAAATGGCAAGCGCTGAAGTGTTTATTTCTATTTTTTTATCTTGATTAGTGATGTTTGTTATAGCAAGTATCATTTTTACTTTTGCGCATAGTTCTTGTGCTAGTAAGAAACAACATAGCAAGCATAATGAAAAGCCCCTTTCTTTCTGTGTATGTGTATACAAACATATATATATATATATATATGAAGAATTTATATATATTCAGTCAAACCAAAAATTATTCAGACATTTTTTATATTTTTGATATATTTTTACTAGTAGGTACAGGACACTATAGTTCATTTATGTAAGTGAGGATAGCAAAATAAAGTAAACTGACATATTATACCCAAAAATTCTTCATACAGTGGACTACCAGTAAAATTGATAAAAAATTTGGAACCAAAAATTATTCAGACTCTTTGACCTGATCATGTTTTGCTTAAGTGTTGACATAATAAGAGTTTAACTCTGAGATCTTGTCATATTTTATTACCATTTTTTAAACTATAGTGAATAAACTGTATTAATGAATGAAATGTTCAAGGTGTCTGAAAAAATTTTGGTTTGACTGTATATATATATATACACACACACATGGATGTAATTAGCAAGGTCACATGACATCTGTCACAAATAACTGTTCAGATGTTGATTGCACACTAGTTTTAATCAATAGTATACACTACATATTGTGCAATATGCAGTAAACAGCATGCATGCATACATATATGGCATTTCCTTTGAAGCATTCTGCATCTCTTAGTCTTTCTGAAGTGACATACACATCTGTGATGTTTTGAGTTCATCACTATGAAACCGTTACAGTGAGAGCATGACAGATAACACTCAAGTTTTGGTGTAAGATCTTCAATAATGGTTGTTTATATCAGGGTTTATCAGTATTTAAAGCAGCCTTACAGGGTCACTGGCTTCTTGAATGCAGTAAATAGGGTGTGTGATTCTGAGATAGTGAAATATTGTTCCTCGGGAATATAATGCAGTGGAAACAGCTTTAATGAATTAATGATAAAATGCTATACTATATATTATATATTCTTGTTTATCTGAGAATAGCTATTGGTCGGTGCCTCATGCGGTTTGTTTCTGTTTTTTTATTCTCAGCACAACAGTCATAAAATTCCCCGTATGTCATTCACAATGCCTCATGAGACATAATCATAATCTTCCTCTTTTATATATATATATATATATATATATATATATATATATATATATATATATATAATGATTTTATCTCAATGCTGGTTGGATTGGTTAATGAATGAACTCTTTTTGAAGAATTATTTGAAATCCCCATAGAAAAAGGAATTAAGGACCTATTTTAATGATCTAAGTGCATGGTCTGAAGCTCATGGATCAGGTGCACTTAGGACGTGTCTGAATCCTCTTTTGCTAGTTTAACAATTGGAAAAAATGGTCGGTATGCCAGGCACATGGTCCAAAAGGGTTGTACCTAGTCTCTTAATGAGTAATGGGTGTGTTTTGGGCGTAACATGCGATAAACCAATCAGAGTGTCATCTCCCATTACCTTTAAAAGCCAGTTGTGCTTGCACCAAGGCAAATTTGCAAGTGGAAAGACTGAACGTTTCTCCAGAGAGAAATCCTTTTATTTTTAATATTTGGCATGTTTGTGTGCTGCTGCACGTCCATGTGTGTAACAAGCAGAGTGTACGTGCATTGTGCGCCTGCCTATAGGCGCATTTTAATAATGCACCCTTTAAATAGCAAAAAAATACTGTGCCATTTTGACTTTAGACCAGGTTTTAGTTGGTCAGTGGCGCCGTTGTTTTTAGTTGCCTCAAAATAGCAACACACCAACAATGCGCCTGGACACACATCGTTTTCAGACCAGCACGCTCATGGGTGAATAGATGTGTGCTGGACGTGAAAATGGAAACTGCATCGGGCCGAAACTAGCAAAAAACACTTGCTTCGCTCCTGGAGTTGCATAGCACCGGGTGTATGATAGGGCCCTCAGTTTGATTTAGAGTTTGGTTTTATAAATAAAAGCGCGTCATTTCTTTCTAGATCTATTTTGAATTTCTTAGTTAATGATTTCTTAATTTTCAACAATATTTTTCTTGTCATTATCATCATCACAATATCAATGTTTTCTCCTCCCTTTCTTTTCTTTTAAATGACAATCTTATATTTTGCATTTTGCATTATTCTTTTAGAAAAGAAAATTTCATACATGCTAAATAAAGACTCATAAACTGAATCTGTCATTGTTTTTCAGTGTCTTATATCTTCACCGTGCCGACCGTTAAGTTACAACCTGAATCTGGCGACAGCATCCAGGTGTGCAGTAAGGCCAACAGTCACGGCAAAGGGACGTCAAACAGCAAACACTGACCTGGACGAGCCGCCCGCCTGGAGCGAAACAGGTACGACGCGTGACGTTCCAGACACTCTTATAGTCTGACGGTCTCTGGTTATGTTTGGAATGGCACTAGCATGTTGTTTACAGCATATTGCACAGTATTTAGTGCATGCAGTTATTAAAAACAATATGCAATCACGATGTTTACAGCGTAGTTGTTATGTGGCCTTGCAGATTGCACATTTTATTCTTTATTTAGCATTTTTCAGTTCCAAAATTGTATCAAATTTTTGTGCAAAATTATTGTTTGTGCATATTGTTCAATCAAATTATGATTCAAGAATCGTTTTCATTGTCAAAAGCAGATATTTTATAGATTTTTTTTCAAATTTGAAACAAAAATATTGAATGAAAAAAAATTTTGTTAGGAGTAAAATTATAGATATAGTGTGAAAAATTAATATGAAAAGTACTGTGCGATGTTTTGAGAAAGAGAAACTTGTGTTTTCAAGTATTTTATTGAATTTTGAGAATATGTATGTGTGAAAAGGGTTGAATTTCAGTGTATATTTGTGAATCTCCATTGCTACGATTAGTATTGGTCATTGATAAACCAATGCACTAGTCTGTCGTTCCAAGCATACATCAGCATCTGATCCACTCCTGCTGGGCAGCGAAGGTCGTTTTCATTACGTCCAGAAAGAGGCTGTATTTGCATTTAATTTGCGGTGTGGACGAGAGCATCTCATCCGGCTGGGTAAAGCTCATAATGGCTGTAATGCAGCGATGGAGGGAAAGAGGCCTCGCTCACAGGGATTAGCGGCCAAATTACAGGCAGGTGCTCTGGGAGATTTGCGTCGGAGCCCCAGGGAGTCGCAGACCTCTGCAACCCATCTGCATCAGAGCCAGAAACACAGAATAATGACAGGGCAGGAGACAACGAGGCTCATCCGAGTCATTTCAGGGGCTCCACGGGCGGCAGCTGGATGAAATGTCTGCAGAGAGGCCTGCGGTTTACATCGGATTGGTTGCATGTTGATGGTGAAAGCTAGAGCTGCGTGATATTGGAAAAAACTGACATTGCGATATTTTTTTTTCTGCGATATGTATTGCGATATGAAAAAATACAGGAAGTAAATGTACCAGTTGACTTGAATTGAGCTATTTGGAAAGAATTAAGCCCAATTTATACGTCTGCATCGAGTGCAAGCGGTAGGTACGGCGTAGCCTATGTACCACACACCGTAGACAGAACGCTGAAGTATAAATGCTCACGACGGCGTCAGCTATGATGTACACCACAGTGTACACTTGCCGCAGAAGTATAAATTGGCCTTTAGGATGCATCAGAAATAGCATACTCTCTTGAGGTGGTACTTATTTTGAATAAGTACTTATTTTGCGAGCTCTAAAAAAGCATGTTCTATATTGTATGAATGTGTGTAGTTGTAATATGAATGTAATCTGGACATACTACATTCCCCGTATTGTCATTATCATGTGACCTACCAGCGTCAGTTGCTTTGCTTCACTGCCATTCACAGATCCTCTCCCATGGCCTCATAGGATAGTAAAGTGTCCATAGTATGCACCCTTAAGTATCTTGCCGGAAGTAGAGGGTCATCCAGGGACTTTTTGCCCACTCTTTTATGAGTACTGTGAATTTGGACATACTATTTTTGTCACGTACTGTTTTTCACCCACTATATAGTAAGGAAGTACGTGATTTTGAACGCAGCCATGCACTCTAGAATGATTGGGGTGATTTTGTTGTGCAGTGCATCTGCATAGAAAATAATTTTTAAAAAATAATTAATTAAAAATAATTTTTTTTTTTTTTTACTCTAAATGTAATTTCTTTGATTTTGGGGAAGTTTCAATTTTCAAGAAAAAAAATTAATGAAAAGATATCTGAATGTCATAATATTACATATAAAATATCAAAGCAAGTTTTTTTTTTATTTATTTTTTTTTTTTTCAAAATCTCAATTTTGAAATTTCAAGCAAAAAATGGATGAAAAAGATGTTTGTTATGAGTGAAAGCATAGATAAAATATTTTGAGCCTATTTTTATGACCATTTATCATTTTTATGCTTCATTCTCTTTATGAAAAATATCATTCTTTGATTTTGGGGAGAAACTTACTCTTTAAGATGAAGATGAAAGATGAGATAAAGATGAAACTCATTATATTACATACAAAATATCAAAGCAAGTGCATTTTATAGATTTTTTTTTTATTTTAAGCTAAACATTTAATTAAAAGATGTTTGTTAGGAGTAAAGTTATATAATTTAAAATGAAGACTTTGAAGACTGATAATTTTTGAGGACCATCTAAGGCTTCATTTTTTATGCAAAATATAATTTCTTTGATTTTTGGGATGATATATGTTTTTTTTAAAATGAAGGCAAACAATATTTAGAACCTATGTTTAGGACCATTGGTGACCCTGGACCACAAAAAAAGTAATAAGGGTCAATTTTTTGAAAGCTGAATAAATAAGCTTTCCACTGATGTATGGTTTGTTTGGACAGGACAGTATTTGGTTGAGATGCAACTATTTGAAAATCTGGAATCTGAAGGTGCAAAAAATCGCCTTTAAATATGTCCAAAGGAAGTCCTTAGCAATGCATATCCACTCATAGAAATACATTTTTGATATATTTATGGTAGGAAATTTACAAAATAGTTTCATGGAACATGATCTTTACTTAATATCCTAATGATTTTTGGCATGAAAGAAAAATCAATCATTTTGACCCATTCAACGTATTTTTAACTATTGCTTCAAATATACCCGTGTGACTTATGACTGGTTTTGGTCCAGGGTCACAATTAATTGTTGCTTTTTGCAAAATATTATACATTTCTTTCTTTTTGTTATGGAATGCAGTATGTTCTGCGTGTGTTTTTGACAGGTCTCATTCATTTTTACATGTAACTTGAGTTTCCAAATATTTTTTTGGGCCACTGTATGTTTCTGTGAGAAGGTTTAGGGTTAGATTTTAAGTGTGAAATCATTTTATTTAAGTGTGACTTTTTTTTTTTATCTCTTTCCACTCAAGTTTTCATAGGCCATATCCACATTGTTTTTGACCAATTCAATATGACTATAAAATATTCTAATGATTTTATTGTAAATATTGAATACAATTAAATTTACTTTACTGTAAAATTACAATACTAATATTTTTTCTTGATGGATCTCCTGATATCAGTTTTTTTCAATATATTGTTCAGCCCTTGTGAAAATAGAAGCTTTGTAAAGCATTCAACTGGGTACATACTGAATATTCACAATTTATTTGCAATGGCTGTAACGCACTTTATATTTACTCATTTTAGTTACTCATTTACTCGTTAGGCTGATTTCATGATCCTTCCTAGCTACAAAATTTGTAATTTTCCGGAAATGAACATGTCATAATATCACTCATTTAAATAATTCTCACCCAAGGCATATGCAAAATAAAGGGGCGAGACTTGGTTAAGTTGAGTTAGCAATGTGAAACTTGCAGTTATGGTGCCACGGGACATTTCCCAAACACACTCGAAGCGCTTGACCAATCACAACACACTGGTCCAGCCGACCAATCAGAGCACATTGTGCTTTTCAGAAGGAGGGGCTTCATAGAGACAGGAACTAAACAGAGCGTTACTGACAGACTGGGAAGAGAGGAGCTGCAACAATGGAGAATATGTGGAAAATAAGTTGTTTTTTGAACTTATAGACCCCAAAAACAAAATCAAGACTTTGAAAAGGGCATAATAACATGTCATCTCTGCAGTGATCCTCTCTTTGACACGTGCATGAAGTGCAGAAATGAAAGTAAAGTGTTTTGCTTGTCAGCATGCAGATGTTGTGGTGTGTTTTCAGCGCGTGTGTGTTTGTGATGTGTCTGATAGTCGCTGGAGAACGCAGTGGCACCGTGCTGCTCAGAAGGGAAGTCACCCCACTGTGAGAGCCGTGTCCTTCCCTCCACCGCACCATTCATATTGAAATCACACGCTTTGTGCTCGGCCTTCTTAACCTGACAGGCTCTGTGGAGCTCAGAGACGCTCCTCTAATCCACACACATCTGATTTTGAAGCGTTCACACTCCATGAGACGTGCCATGATGCACACAGACATCACATGCAAAGATTTCCTGCATGTTTAGGGAGATTTCAAAGACTGAATGTTTTCATACTCATCTCTCACATTAAAGGCCCTAAAAGTATTTTGACACTAAAGTCACTCTTAAAAATGAATTACATGCATAATATAAAAACATGCATAATTTTTTTTGGGGGGGAAAAGATGTTTGTTAGGAATAGAATGATGGATATAATTTCAAATGAAGGCAAATAATATTTTAAGGACCATCTAAAATTTTCATTTTTAATTTTCTTTATGCAAAATGAAATTTTTTGGGGGAAAAAAAGTCTTTTTAACCTCTTTTTTTTTTTTTTTCAAATTTCAAGTTTCAATTTTCAAGAAAAAAAAGAATGAAAAGATCTCTAAATGTTATAATTTTACATATAAAATATCAAAGCAAGTGAGTTTTTTTTGTTTTTTCAAATGCCAATTTTGAAATGTCAAGCAAAAAATGGATGAAAAAGATGTTTGTTATGAGTGAAAGCATAGATAAAATATTGTGAGCCTATTTTTATGATCATTTATCATTTTTATGCTTCATTCATTTTATGAATATCATTCTTTGATCTTTAACTTACTCTTAAAGATGAAGATGAAAGATGAGATAAAGATGAAACTCATTATATTACATACAAAATATCAAAGCAAGTGCATTTTATAGATTTTTAATTTAAACATTTAATTTAATTAAAAGATGTTTGTTAGGAGTAAAGTGATATAGTTTAAAATGAAGACTTTGAAGACTGAACATTTTTTATGCAAAGTATAATTTCTTTGATTTTTGGGATCATATATGTTTTTTTTTTTTTTAATGAAGGCAAACAATATTTAGAACCTAGTTTTAGGACCATTGGTGACCCTGGACCACAAAAAAACTAACAAGTTAATTTTTTGAAAGCTGAATAAATAAGCTTTCCATTGATGTGTGGTTTGTTAGGACAGGACAGTATTTGGCTGAGATGCAACTATTTGAAAATCTGGAATCTTAGGGTGCAAAAAATCTAAATATTGAGAAAATCACCTTTAAAGTTGTGCAAATGAATTCCTTAGCAATGCATATCCACTCATAGAAATACATTTTTGATATATTTACGGTGGGAAATTTACAAAACATCTTCATGGAACATGATCTTTACTTAATATTCTAATGATTTTTTGGCATAAAAGAAAAATCAATAATTTTGACCCATACAATGTATTGTTGGCTATTGCTACAAATATACCTGTGTGACTTATGACTGGTTTTGTGGTCCAGGCTCACAATTAATTGTTGCTTTTTGCAAAATATTATATATTTCTTTCTTTTTATTATGGAATGCAGTATGTTCTGCGTGTGTTTTTGACAGGTCTTGTTACTTTTTACATATGACTTGAGTTTCCAAATATTTTTTTGGGCCACTGTATGTTTCTGTGAGAAGAAAAGTCCACCAAGACCTGGGCAACTTCTCCAGTTTTGTATTATTCATCAGAAGTGTTGTTGCAGGAATCAGACAGACAGGGAACCTTTTCACAGGAAATCCCCAGCAGGCAGCCTTTGTGCAGCTGGATGGAAGCTTTGAGAGCTGCTATTGAGCACAGATGAAGCTTCAGCCCATCGCAGACTAAATGACACGCCTCTCTCACACACTACGGCACAATGTCTGTCAGAGACGAGCGCTCGCGAGGGAGAAAAGAGGCCGAAGGCTTCACAGAGAGAATGAGAAGAGGGTCACTGGGATGAAATTGGGGTCAGAAAAGATAGAAAAAGGTTGGACGATCTATAGGTCTCTCTTTATTTTGGAGACAGAAAAGCCCTCGCTGATGGTAAAAATGCCTAATTTAGTGCAAGATGTGATGGTGAGAAGTTTGTGCTGGATGTGTTGGGTAAATGTATTCATAAAGTTGAAATCAAATAGCTGAAGTTTCTGGATGGTTTTGGAAGTCGTGCTGCTGATGCAAGAAGCCACCTATCAGCTGCAATGGCTTTGCATGACATTAGCATAAATTAAGGGCCCAAGGTGATTGATATGGATTCTGTTGTGCGGAGTGTCTGTTTTGGACAGACTGTCTTTGTTACTGGATGCTTTTACATTATTCATGTCATGTCATGAGCGCTATGACAGTATGTGTATCGTGCATGTAAACTGCTCTAAAGTCTTCATACTGGAGCAGATCTCTTTGTGTGGTTATGAGTGGACAGGTCTGCTTTAAATTATTTACATGCAAGAGTGCCTTTGGTTTTGTAAAGTATTATACAAAATGTTTATATTTATAAATATAAAAATGCTATATATTTAAATATAATATATGCTATAATATACTGTAATGTATAGTATTTATTTAAAAATAAAATATAGCATTTAGCATTGAGCAGTTTTATATTTATTATTTGTATATCATATGATATATAGTCAAATGTTATATATTGAAAAATAAATAAGCAGAGTTTATATATATATATATATGTATAGTATAGGTCAACATAGTATAATATAGTTTATATAAAAATATAAAAACCGCTTATTTTAAATATACATTTTATTTTAAATGAATAAAATATATAAAAATATTATATACTGTATATATATATATATATATATATATATATATATATATATATATATATATATATATATATATATATATATATATATATATATATATATATATATATATACAGTATATAATATTTTTATATATTTTATTCATTTAAAATAAAATGTATATTTAAAATAAGCGGTTTTTATATTTATTATTTTCATATTGGATTATATATTTTATATATATATATATATATATATACTAGTTATATATATATATATATATATATATTAGTTATATATATATATATATATTAGTTATATATATATATATATATATATATATATATATATATATATATATATATATATATATATATATATATATATATATATATATATATATATATATATATAGTTATATATATATATATAGTTATATATATAGTTATATATATATATATATAGTTATATATATAGTTATATATATAGTTATATATATATATATTATTTAGATATAGATATATCAATACAATATATAGTATTTTATATATAAAACTATCTACTGTAGTATATGTATTATTTTAAAATAGTAAAATGTTATATATTGAAAAATAAATAGGCAGAGTTTATATATATAGTATATAGCATTTTATATATTTTATTCATTTAAAATAAAATGTATATTTAAAATAAGCGGTTTTTATATTTATTATTTTAATATTGCATTATTATATATGTATATGTGTGTATATATATATATATATATTATATATATATATGTATATGTGTGTATATATATATATATATATATATATATATATGTATGTATGTGTGTATACAATATGTTGTATTGTTGTGTAGGTCAACATAGTATAATATATATATATATATTGTACATTCAATATTTTTACAAATAATATATATTATACAATTTTAAATACAATTTTATATTAGCATTGTGCAGAGTTGAACTATGCAAAAATGACATTAAAGTTCACTTCTGATATGATCTGATCACTGTGAGTGTGAACGGCCCTTCAGTGTTGACTGTTTGTTTGTTTGTTTGTTAGCACAGTCTGATGGGTTCGCGGTCGTCTCGTTCAGTCCAGGTTGGCAGTGGTTTGACTGGGTCAGTTGGCGCGTGTCGCAGGCCTGCAGCGGTCCACTGACTCTTTGAAGATAAGAGCCACAGACAGACTGTCCGGTGTGTACAGCGGCCAGCTGTTTATCTGCACTGCCACACACACACACTTACACATTCAACACACTCTACTGGCAGAGTGAATAGCTCAAAGTGTGTGTGTGTGAACAGATACACACATACATCGTACATCAGAAGGTCAGGCGATGACGGACAACACCAGCTCCATTCTGATTGGCTTTCAGTATGCACAGTTTTTAACATAGTCTTGTATATGTGGTGGATGTTGCTATAGGGGAAGAACTAATGACTGGACTTGACTGATCTACATACAATCCTGTGGTTCCTTATGAACTCAACTTTGTTGTGATTTTATGTGTTATTAGTAAAATGTAATATTCAGTTGGAAATAGTGTAGGACGGAACCAGATTTTATCCATTTGGGTTGGATTGGATGATGTAAATGATCTGTTATATTGTGTAGCCTCTAGGGCTGTAGTCAACCAAAGAAATGCTTAGTCGACCAAAGTCCTGTCCTGCGCAACGATCAGTCGACTAAAAAAAAAAAAAAAAAAAAAAAAAACAGACGCGATGTCTTTTTTGATTGAACATTTATTAAACAATTATAATAGAGCATTTATAAAACAACAACGAAAAACATCAATAATACATAAAACTATAATAATAATACAATTCTTTGGAAATTAGGTTATTTTTTAAACTGCAAAGTGAGGAGTTCTGTCCTAGGTCTATAGTGACCGTCACAATCGCGCACCTGACCACACCACACGCTACAAAAAATATAACTGCAAAAACTGCCAAATAATGAAAAATCCTAAGAAAAGCTCTCGATTATACAGGCTGTATATTCTTCTTTACTTTCAAAGCTATGGGTTAACTTTTGTCCAAACGATCTAGGCGTTTTAAAACAAACACAAACAAACGCCTGTGGCATTGCCTGTGGATGTGCCTAGAACATAACCAATAAAATATATAAACTTTTCGACATTAGACATAGCAAAGCTGTCTGACACATTTATATCTCGCTTACCGCTTTTAGGTGATCGGTCATATTGGTCGTTGAGCTATGGTAAGTTAGCTTTAGGCTGCATAGCTTGCACTCCACAGTCTTGTCGTCTTTTTTTGTAAAATGCAGCCAAACAAAAGATTTACATTTCTTGGACATTTTTTCGACTAAAGCCCAAAACAAGTAGCGTTCTAACTGAATGAACTACCTATATTCCTTAAGGAGCGCGAAGCAGCAGTGCAGCCAGCCACAGGTGCGGTTCCCGAGTGTTCACGTGGTGCGCTTAACTACGGCGCCGTTATAAAATAGCCTAAATTAAAGCATTTAAAGTTTGGTATAAAACATAGGCTAATTATATTTAGAATACAGTAATATATAACTGCTAATAAAAGGAATAAATATCAAGGAGTAAATCAATGAAAATTTCTTTATTGGTAAAAAAAAAAAAAAAAAAATTTGCAACTGGTCGACCAATGAGAATGTCAGTCGACCAAAACGGCATCGACCGATTAGTCGACTAAACGACTAAAGTTGACAGCCCTAGTAGCCTCTGCTTTCATCGGCAAAATGAAAAGTCAATATGCAAGTGAAGAATAAACAAGTACAGTAAATGAGCTCAGTTTAAATTTGTTGAGCTGGAAATGGCTTGTTCATGACCTTGCTTTACTTTTCTCTGTTTTTATATTTATATATATATATATATCTATATATATATATATATATATATATATATATATATATATATATATAGTTTTTATAATATATACATTCATATATACGTTTTATTCACCTGTCTTAGTTTCCAGTGTCTTGTTTTCACTCTTTAATGTTCCTGTATGGTGGTCTGGACTCTGAATCAAGTGTTTGGATCAAAGACTCTCTTGAGCAGGTGTTAAAGTGGCTTGTTTCATCCATCTCCCACCACTGGAGTTGATTTGTGTCAGGGACTGTGAAAATGGGCCGACCTCAGTGTGGTGGAAACACTTTGGTAACAGAGCAGCCATTAAGAGAAAAACATGAATGATTTATCTTGCGAAGCTCCTTCTCAACTGGTTTTGGAAATTTATATTCCTGTTTTATGCTACACACACTGATGCACACATTCTGTGCCCCAACATGTCGCCAGAAATGAATAATAATGGATTTTTTTCTGTTTTAATTTTCAACAGCATACAATGTAGGACTAAGTGGTCAAATCGGATATTCACAATATATTTGTTATTGTTTTGCTGCCAATATAAAATTGAGTATTAATTGCATGAACATGAGCATGCAGATTATTTTAATGTGCTTTTTATTCATGACTAGGGCTGTTCAACGATAACCGTGGTTATCGTGTACAAAATAAGAGTCTGTGTTTACGTAATATATGTGTGTTTTTGTGTATAATTATTATGTATATATAATTGTACACACATACATGTATATATTTAAGAAAAATATCTTATATTTCTATACAAATATTTACATTTATATATAATTTAAATATATAAAAATATAAATATATTTATATATTTATACATACATGCTTATATTTCTTGAATATATACATGTATGTGTGTGTATTTATATATACATAATAATTATACACAAAACAAACACACATATATTACGTAAACACAGACTCTTATTTTGTACACGATAACCACGGTTATCATTGAACAGCCCTAGTCATAGGGCTATATATATATATATATATATATATAAGTATTAAATATTTGTTTGATATATTTGCATACATTTTATTTAATGTATTATTGATTTTATATATTTTAAATTTAAAAATATTCTATAGATAATGTTTTGTAGTCTGTATCATTCAGCACCAAAGTTTCTCTGTCTCTCTCTGTCCATATTCTGCTCCTCCCTGCTCTCTGTGTCTCGCTGTGGTTTTCTCCAGTGATTGTGAAGCATGTGTGATTGGCAGTTGAGGGGATTCAATCTGATGAGTCGTTCTCTGTTTCTGAGGGTCAGAAGGCCAGTTAGCTCAAGCCAGTGGAGGAAATGAAAAAAAATCAGAAGAAAAGCAGGAGACTTTTGTGTGCGTGTGTGTGCGTGTGCGTGTGTGTGGAGGGTGTTTCCCCACAAGCAGGTGTTTCCCTCAGAGATGACAAGTACTAGTAGAGTATACACACACACACACACACACACACACACACACACACACGTGAAAGAGCAGAGGAGGTGTGCTGCTTGATTTCATGTGTAATTTGTTTGTCACTAGAGGGACTAATGACATGCGTGGAGGAGGGACAGAGGTCGAGCTCTGGATCGCTCATTAGCATAAGCTCCTTTCACTCATGTGAATATTTTTCACTCTGTTTCTCACCCTCCACTCAGCGTTGTTCCTCTCGTCTCAGTCATCATCATCTGAAAACCCTGATTTACTTCAGGCTTGTGTGCAGAAGAACAGCTTGGTTGTGTGAGACAAAAATGTCTGAGCTGATCCATCATCTAACGTTGTCTTTCAGATACACAAAATAGTGTGAGAATGGTTTATCAACTGAAATAAAATAAAACATAATAAAAAAATTAAGTATTGTGCTGGGTAACCCCGCCCACAGTGACTTCTCATTGGCTCAGAAACTAGCTCCACATCATTCTATTCTAAACATCATATATTCTGATTCTGATTGGCTGTGGTTGTGTCACAGGGACACAGCGTTACGGTTGCACAAGTTTCATTGGTCTGGAAAGAAACAAATTCATGTGTAGAAGATATCAGGATGTTAGAATAAGAATTCTGACAAGCAGGTTAGTTAAAGTTCATGGTCAACATGTTTCTAGCACCTGTTTACCAGGATTGTGCAAAATTCAGAATTAAATTGAGAATGGCTTTTAAATTCCTG
>NC_090222.1:36445000-36450000 GCF_024489055.1 Chanodichthys erythropterus
ATTAAAATAAATCCAAGATGGGAGATTTCTTTGATTAAGAATTCGCTGAAAATTGTTTAATATAATTAAAAACTGTTTCACGTATTCTGTGTATATTGATGAATATAGTAATTTCCCAAACATTTTGGGAGAGCGGGTTTTTTTTTTTTTTTTTTTTTAAGAAATTAAATAATTAGTTAAGAAAATTAATAAAAATTACAGAACAGTAAAAGAAATAAAATTTATTTGAATCCATTTCAACTGTTAGCAAATTTTTGTCCTAAAATATGTACACATTCACCCATTAACTGAATGCCTGATATGTTTAAACTGGCTTTGTTAATGTTTATTGTCTCAAAACATTCAATTATGAATTACATGAATCACCTAATAGCCTATATTTTAAATTAAAATGGCGGATTTTTGAGAAAAAAGTTGAGTAGTTTGGATCACTGAATATTACTGTCAGTCGTTTAAAGGTGCCCTAGAATTAAAAATTGAATTTACCTCAGCATAGTTGAATAACAAGAGTTCAGTACATGGAAATGACATACAGTGAGTCTCAAACTCCATTGTTTCCTCCTTCTTATATAAATCTCATTTGTTTAAAAGACCTCTGAAGAACAGGCGAATCTCAACATAACACTGACTGTTACGTAACAGTCGGGATCATTAATATGTACGCCCCCAATATTTGCATATACCAGCTCATGTTCAAGCATTAGACAAGGGCAGGACATCTGGATGTGCACAGCTGAATCATCAGACTAGGTAAGCAAGCAAGAACAATAGCGAAAAATGGCAGATGGAGCAATAATAACTGACATGATCCATGATATCATGATATTTTTAGTGATATTTGTAAATTGTCTTTCTAAATGTTTCGTTAGCATGTTGCTAATGTACTGTTAAATGTGCTTAGTTACCATCGTTTATTACTGTATACGCAGAGACAAGAGCTGTCGTTATTTTCATTTTTAAACACTTGCATTCTGTATAATTCATAAACACAACTTCATTCTTTATAAATCTCTCCAACAGTGTGTAATGTTAGCTTTAGCCATGGAGCACTATCAAACTCATTCAGAATCAAATGTAAACATCCAAATAAATACCATACTTACACGATTAGACATGCTGCATGACGAACACTTTGTAAAGATCCATTTTGAGGGTTATATTAACTGTGTGAACTTTGTTTATGCTGTTAAAGGCAAGCGCGAGCTCTGTGGGCAGGGAGCATGAGCATTTAAAGGGGCCGCAGCCTAAATCAGCTCATATTTAATGATGACCCAAAATAGGCAGTTAAAAAGATGAATAAAAAAAAATCTGTGGGGTATTTTGAGCTGAAACTTCACAGACACATTCAGGGGACACCTTAGACTTATATTACATCTTTTAAAAAGACGTTCTATGGCATCTTTAACATTTATATTGAAGATGTTTAAGTTGTTAAAGACCCTGTGTAGCCAATAATTGTATCCCTTAAAACCAAAATGACATATTTAAACTTTTTTTCCTTATTTATGTCTTAAATTAGCTTGAATGTAACTCTACACCCTTGCCTCATTTAGTATATGCGGTTCTATGAATATGCAAATTAGCCCCGCCTCCACTCACTCACACCAGCTCAGAGATCCACTCATTGACGTTCACAAGTTGACATGATTGGTTACAAGGTAGTTTTTGATGTCAGAAAAAAAACAGCAATTTCAAACTGCATTTTTGAGACGGTTTATAGATCACTGCAGTTTTAAGGAGAAAATACTCAGCAATGATGTTGACTTATGAATTTGCACACGATTTGTCTTAAAGCACATTAAAAACACCACATAGACATAGAGACAACATTTAAAACTTGATTTTCACCACAGAGGGTAAATATTAAATATTAAATGTTTTGCTACTTGCTCCTTTAAAAAGGATAGCCTACCAAAAAAAAAAAAAAAAACGTCATTCTGTCATCATTTACTCACCTTCAAGAAGAATTTTGGTAAAAAGTTTCAGATCTCACTGACTTGCATTAAATGGACCAACAAATTTGATGGAAGTCAATGGTATCTGAAAGGTTTGGTCACCAAAATTCTTCAAAATATCTTCTTTTGTGATCCTCAGAAAACACAAATAGGTTAGGAATGACATGAAAGTGAGTAAATGATGACAGAATTATCACGTTTTAGTGGACAAATCCCTTTAATGAATGGTAAAGCTCAATCATTTTGACACTGACAAGCAAAAAAAAACAAAAAGCATTAGATGGTCCACATCTGCTTATGAGATGGTTTTGCCTGAAAATGAGAGGCGTGAATCTCATTAAACCTGTCCAGAACATGTGTGGATCATATTTATCCTCAAAATATCATGAAACTAATGCCACAGCACAGAAATAAGGCTGCATTTTCATAGTCAGAATGTAATTTCTGTTGATTTGATGGTGAAATGTGGCTCCGGATCGTTCATTAAGTTCTCTAGCAGGGAGTCGGACTCCCACGGACTCTGCTCGGACTTTGTCTCATTTTATTGTTGGTAATGGTGCACCAGCAGTGCAGCACAAACGCTGCTCAGTGATTGTGTTTTAATCGACGGCTTTGCACCCTGCATGTATAGACAGCGATAAAAGCATTGACGCTTTTGTTTTGTCACAGACAGTAGATATCAGGTCTTCTGGGTTTTATCTCGCCTGATGAACGCCGGGAATATTTGAGCACGAGATTCTGAAGGAATTAATGCATTATTCATGCTGCTGGATAAGCTTTAATTAAAAGTGCTGTTTGGCATTGTGACGGGAATGAATGTGTGTTTTTCCTCGCCTGTCGCCGCCTCATTCACTCACAGCACCCTCGACTTATCAAAGGCCCGGTGGCCCCGCCCACCCGCGCAGCGTTTGCATAATTCGAGCACCGGAGGGACATAATTACTCACCGTACCGAAACGCAGGAATCTCCCCACTTGCATACAGAATATTTGCACTTTCTGGGGTTCCCGACGGCACATTGACGGTGTTAGAGTCTTCTGACACGTGTAAACGTTGGTCTTCTGTCTTGCTGACCTCTGTTTGATTTGTTTTGGCATGTGATGTGAATAATTGATTGGGTGCTTAAAGATTCTGATGTAGAGTGTGTGTGTGTGCACGTACATATATATCTACAGTTATATACATTTCTTTACATTTTTACTCTTAAACTTTTTCCCCAACATTTTTTTTCACAAATTGAAAAAATTTAAATGTGCAAAAATCTTTAAAAATAAATCCTACATAATTTCATAATTTGCATGTAATGCAATGAAATTCAGACAAAATATTTCAGAAATCATTCTAATATGCTGATTTTGATACTCAGTTATTATCAATGTTGGAAACAGTTGTGCTGCTTAATATTTTTTGGGAAACTGTGATACTTTTTCCAGATTAACTGATGAATAAAAAGTTAAAAAGAACAGCATTTATTCAAAATATATATATATTTTTTTTTTTTTCTAACAATGTAAGTCTTTACTATCACTTTTTGCCAATTTAACATCCTTGCTCATTAAAAGTATTAATTTCTTTAAAAAAAAAGAAAAAGAAAAAAATGACTGACCCCAAACTTTTGAACGGTAGTGTATATTGTAACAAAATATTTATATATTATATACATACTGTTATTTTTATGAACGTTTTATTCATCAAACAATCGTGAAAAAATCAGTTTATAAATATATAAAAATATTAAATATTAAACCGCACAACTGTTTCCAACATTGATAATAAATCAGCATAATTAGAATGATTTCTGAGGATCATGTGACACTAAAGACTGGAGTAATGATGCTGAAAATTCAGCTTTGACCACAGGAATAAATTACATTTTAAAGTATATTTAAAATAATAATAAAAAAAAACTGTATTTTAAATTGTATTAATATTTCACAATATTACTCTTTTTCTGTATTTTTGATCAAGTAAATGCAGGCTTGATGAAACATCTTTCAGAAACGTTAAAATAGTTTATAAACTATATCAAATGAATGTAAACTGAATATATGCAAATCTAATAACTAATAAAAATAACTAATGAAACTGAATGTTCATATAGGAGGCTTTTAGGACTGTAATCATTCCAATTTCAAGGCTTTTTAAACTTTCAGGCTTTGTCAGTCCAAAATTCAGAATTTCTTAGCATTTCCATCACCTTAAATTTGAATTCAAATTGCTATTCTGCATCTTGTTAAATTTGCACTCTCTCAGTTTCCTCCATAATAAGATTGTCTTTTATAAGTGTTTATTTGTGTTTATGTGTGATCTGACTGAGACATACTGCATTGGTCAAGCCTTCACGTGTGTGTTCGTGTCCTTAAACACTTTCTCTTCCTGATGCTTCTCTCTAATGAGGAACATCAGGCCGAGCTTCACTTATCCCTCATGAGATTTTACTCTGCGAATCCCTAGAGCTCCTGCACAAACACACACGTGCTGCGTCTTTCTCATGGCCTGATTCTCTCCTCCAGCCTCAGGTTCTTCTCCTCACAAGCATTTTGAGCCGCCCAGCCTCCTGATGTTATCCACTGCTGCTTTTAGCTGTTTTATATTTGATATTCATGGCCCACTTTACCGCGCCGGCTCATAATTAGCTCTTTTTATGTCGAATCGAAGGCCCTGGCATGGCGTCACGGGCTGCAGGGGGTCTTACAGATTTACCCTCTTTGCTTAAGGGAGCCGACACAGATGACGCCGCTTCTCCCTCAGAGGGATGTGTGTATGATGCTCCATTCTTAACTGTAGGTATATATCATCCTAACTATCTCTGTCTGTCTATCTATCATTCTATCTATCTATATCTTATTCATAATACAAAATTATATTTTGAGTTACCCAAACATTCTCAAAACAAGAGATGCCAAGTTCAAGTCCTTATTTTGGCTTAATAAGACACCAGCGTCCGTTAGAGAGGCAACACCCTTCCAGAAATATCCTGAATATGCATCTCACAGAAAATTGACTACAGATACAGAGAACGTGTCTGAAATATGAATATTATTTG